>NC_053436.1:50292577-50592577 GCF_007990345.1 Gossypium hirsutum | reverse complement strand
TAAGAAACTTAAAAAGGTTCTAACTGAGGCCCCTGTTTTAATACAGCCAGAGTCTGGGAAAGAATTCATTGTCTGTAGCGATGCATGACATGTCGGTTTAAGATGTGTGTGGATGCAAGAGGGCAAGGTGGTGGCATACGCATCTTGTCAGCTTAAGACTCATGAGGCAAATTATCTGACGCATGATTTGGAATTGGCCGTAGTGGTATTCGCACTAAAAATTTGGAGGCATTACCTGTACGATGAGAAGTGTATAATTTACACAGATTACAAGAGCCTCAAGTATCCCCTCACTCAGAAATAGCTAAATCTTAAGCAGCGTAGATGGATCGAGCTGCTTAAGGATTATGACTATTCATTTGAATACCATCCTGGTAAGGTCAATGTATTGGCCGACGCACTGAGCCGTAGGGCTATGACTGATCTGAGGCCGATGTTTGCTCGTCTCAGCTTATTTGATGATGGTAGCTTGTTGGAAAAACTCTAAGTTAAACCGAAGTGGATTGAACAAATTAAGGGTAAACAGTTGGAGGATGAGTCACTGGGTCCTCGATTCTGATAGATAGAGAGTGGAGAAACATCAGATTTTAGACTGAATAGTGAAGGGGTACTCTATTTCTGTGGGAGAGTCTGGGTACCAAAGGATACTGATTTGAGGTAGCCTATACTGCAAGAGGCACATAGTGGTCCTTATGCTATGCATCCCGGCGGGAATAAGATGTATCAAAACCTTCGTGAGTTGAATTGGTGGCCAGTTCTTAAACGTGAAGTTACCGACTTTGTGGGTAAATACCTTACTTGTCAACAGGTTAAGGCTGAACACCAGTTATCTTCAGGGTTGCTTCAGCCAGTTAAGATCCTGCTGTGGAAGTGGGAGAGAGTAACTATGGACTTTGTTACTGGGCTATCCCTAACGCCTTCTAAAAATTCAGTATGGGTATTGACCAAGTCTGCCCATTTTATACCTGTTTGTACTGATTACTCATTGCAGAAGCTGGCTAAGCTGTATGTGTCAGAGATAGTGAGACTGCATGGGGTATCGGTTTCCATAATATCTGATAGAGATCCTCGCTTCACGTCTTGATTCTGGAAAAGTTGCACGAGGCTTTGGGTACAAGGTTGGAATCAGTACTACATTCCATCCTCAGACAGATAGTCAATCGGAGAGGGTGATTCAAATAATGAAGGACATGTTAAGGAGTTATGTGATTGACTTCCGAGGTAGTTGGGAGCACTATTTTCCGTTAGTAGAGTTTGCGTATAACAATAGTTACCAGTCTAGCACACAGATGGCACTATACGAGGCACTATATGGTCGTAGGTGTTGTACTCCTTCGTGTTGGACTGAGTTGGGCGAGCGGCGTGTTTTGGGCCCTGAACTGATTTTTGATACCGAGGATAAAGTTAGATTGATTTGGGATCGACTGAAAGTAGCATCTGACAGGCAGAAATCATATACGGATCTGAAGCATAAGGAGATTGAGTATGCTGTGGGGGACTTAGCTTTTCCTAATGTCTCGCCATGGAAGAATGTACTGAGGTTTGGACGAAAGGGCAAGCTAAGCCTTAGGTTCGTTGGGCCTTACCGCATATTGAAGCGTGTGGGACTAGTTGCCTATCAACTTAGTTACCTCCAAAGCTAGACCAGATTCACGATGTGTTCCACGTCTCTATGATGAGGCATTATCGCTCTGATCCCATGCATATTGTCTCGACTGAGGAGATTGAGGTTAGGTGAGATCAAAATTTCAAGGAGGAACTAGTTTAGATTTTGGAGTATGATGTAAAAGTGTTAAGGAAGAAGTCTATCCCACTGGTTAAGGTACTTTTGTGTAATCATAGCTAAGAGGAGGCCACGTGGGAACCCGAGGAGGCAGTGCGATAACAATATCCTCATCTGTTTTGATCAAGTAAATTTTGAGGCTGAAATTTTCTTTTAGGGGGTAGAGTTGTATCGCCCCAAAATCTAAGTAATTATTTTTGTATGTTGTGTGCATAAATACATGTCTGCTTCAGTGGTTGAGTGTCCTGAGTAGTGTTGGATAAGTCCTAAGTTCAAGCCTTAGCTTGTACAAAATTTGTTTTTACTTGAATAAACCTTGTCTCTAGTCAGTAGGCTTCTTTGATAGATATGGGTAGTTTATGTCATAAAAAGCCTACTGATCTAGGGGATGAGGGCATGTGGAGTGTTCTAGGGGATTTGAGGTTCGAGGCTTGGCAATGTAGAAGAGTATTTTATTTTCCTACTGACACTGGGGAAGTGTTGTAGTTGGACTGAAATTGGGGTGTTTGAGAAGTGTGGGGAGTTGTGGCTGAATTCTAGGGACTTGTTGGAGGGAATTTTAGCTGGTAGGGTTGTGGATTGGTGGGATATGGTTGAGTGATCTTAGGAGCGATATGAGGAGAGAAATTAGGAGATTTGAAGGGAGTGGAAGAGGGTGTGCCGAATTGGGACTCTCACTCCATGTAATTTTCAGTTTTTGACCTATCATTGTGGGTTTGGTCATTTTTTCGGTTCTTTTTTCCTTGGTGCCGAATTCCTATCTTTTGGTTTTGGTTGTTTTGTATTTTTCCTTTGTAGGGCGGATTAGTAGTGATCATCCGGGGTTTTTCTCATTTTGGTCTTTTTCAGGTTTGTTCTCCTCTAAAGTCTTTGATGATCGATTGCCTCGACTCCTTTCCCCTCTTGTAATCAAGTCTCTTATTAGCCGAATACCTCTGCCTTGGTTGTTAGCCGACTCTTTTCTTTCTTTTCCTTACTCCAATGATTCCCTCTTGACCGAGTGCACCTTCTTTTCTTCTCATTCCCTCTTTTCCTTCTCCCTATTCCTTTCCCTTTTCATGTTGGTACCTTGGCCGAACACCCCACCTCACCTTTCTATTTTGCTTTCAGTTAGCAAGTGCATTTTTATTAGTTGGGTTTGGGTGCACGGTTCTCTTCTGTCACTCTAGTGCTTTTATGTTGGCCGAATATTGATAGGTAAGCCTCAGCTCCACTTCTTCCCCTTTCGACTTTTCACCTTGTTAAACCATATTTTTACTTTGTCTCTTCTTGCCGATTACCCTTCTGTTTACCTGTTAGATCAATCCTTATTATTGGTTCTGTGTGCGTTACATCATTAGTCTACAATCTGCTTAGTCGTTGTTGGTAAGTATGGTGCAGTTGTGATGGTATTATACTTTAAGTGCGAGTCTAATATAGAAAGGTGGCGTCTTTTGTGTAGGTGGTGGTCGAAGTTGATTGGCACATCCCCTGACAATCAAGGGTGCAATTATTGTGGGCTTTTGATATGAAGATTGTTATTGTTTTGGACTTCGTTAGTTTCCAATTGGATCATGGGTTAAATAACTGATGAGATGATATATTAATTGTTCTTCAGGTATAAGAGTGTTCAAAGCACAGGTTAACTCCAAATCGCATCAGGTGTGTAACCACACAGTTATATTCGTAAATCGGCAAAAGCCAAAAAAAATGACTATTGACGCTACACGAGCGTGCATTCGCTTGTGTGGTAATCCTAACGCATAAAACGTGGGCGTTTGATAGTAAGGGCCACCATGAGCGATTTCTAGGACTTAGGCCATTCTGGGCAACGTTGGGCCGAAACAGACCATGTGGGTCCCCCGAGCTCGTGGGCCCCACACAGGTAAACCACACGGACGTGTAGAGATTATTAGGCCAGGCTGTGTAGTTCACACGACCAAGGTCATTTTTGGGCTTTACAGGCCACACGGGCGTGTGGGCCCACATGGGTCGCATTGTGAGCTTTGGGCCCATTTTCACTATTTGACTGTTAAGGTTGCACGGGTCGCCTGAGACGACTGTAGACCTACTGTTGGGTTTGTAAGTATACCTAGACCCTATTTTGATGAAATGGTCATTATACCCCATGAGGTAAAATGATAGATATACCCCTGTGATATGTATGATGGTAATCGAGCATGACATGATTTGCATACACGAATGATATTATGACATGACATATTGCATGGGAATGGGCTATTATATTTGGAGGAAGTGTACTGTACTGGCAGCTCTGCTACAAATACTCTTTAGTGCCACTACCGGTGCTATATTTTGGAGTGTAGGGATTGGTGGGTTGATTTTATCCCCACATAGAGTGTAGGGCTAGACGGACTGGAGTGTAGCGGATGGATGGGTAGGACTTCTAACTGCATTTCTGTTACTATTATTGAAATGGGCTAAGGCCCTTACTGATTCTGATATTGTAATGGGCTAAGACCCTAACTGTTACTGGACTGTTACTGTAACGAGCTTAGGCCCAGATTATGATTGCCTACTGTATGACTAACTGTTGTTAAGGGATTACACACTGATTTTCATAAACTCACCCTTCTGCTTATTTGCACAGGTAATCCTTAAGCGGATTGGCGCTGCGAAGGACTCGAAGGAGGCCACACATCTGCTCGTGCCTATAAGTTGGACTTTTAATTTAATAGTAATTTAAATTTTGGTATTTTTATGTAATAAGGCCTCTTTAAATTTTTAACATTTAACTTGGGTTTTTATTTATTTTGATCCATATTTGCTAGTAGCAGGATGCGGGTTTTCAAAAGATAAATGCTTTTCAAAACATCACGTTTATACAACATAATTTAAAAGCTTCCGCAATTAACAATGTTTTGAAATGTAATAACAAATTGATATGATTTACCCCTTTTGCTAAACAACATGAGTTTTTACAATGAACAAGACAACCTAAATTTTCGTTAAGATCACCAAGAGGTTTAACATAGAACAAGCTTTCCAACGAAAATATATCCTTTTGAAAAACACTTCAATGTGACATTGCCAGAATCGACCCTAACGTCTAGGCTGGATTTGGGGTGTTACACTTATTCAGACAGTTAACAATATTTCAGATAACATCTATATTTTTCAATGATAAAAGATAATCCCGATACAAAATTCATCAAAATTCTATTTCGTCATTACTCAGAATCAAAACATGCTAAAATGTCCTGAAGACGCTTAATAATTAACTTTAACCTGTTGATAGATCAGACATTTAAACGCAAGGTAAAAAATATTACGTTTTATACTCATTTATCAATACCACATTCTCAGATTACCATGCATCTTGTTACTCCTGTATGAGCAAACTAGCTAACACTGTGAGCCACCTGCAATAATGGTTATACAATCTCAGAGCTTTTCGGTATACACACTCTATTTCAAAGCAACAAACAATCATCAATTCCACATCTGAAGTTCTGAATCAGAAATCAATTTATGTTAGACCCCTTTTTAACTTATAATTTGATAACACATTTTTAAGTTTCACGAATTCACTCAGTAAGCATCAATTTAACTTCTAATCTAGCTAACATATAATCATCATTTGATAAGATCAATCATGTATTCATCACTCGTAAAGCACACAAAAGTTTCTTATTCAGATCATTTGAAACTATAATCATTTCCCTCAGATAGTAATAATTACTTACAGACTAAGAAGTTTTTTGACGATTCAAGCTAGCTTTGTTGTGCCAAGTTCGAATCTCGATCGGCAACATCAAACATTTTAAACTCTTGTAATCATCCAATATGTCACATAACACTTTTCATGCAGATTTAACTGTATGGAATCACAAGATATCTCTATACACTTTATTATTAGAATACATTTCAAACCATTCATTGACACATGACTAAAAATCATAAACTTTTTCTTCAACTTATGTTGAACCAGAGCTGATGTTTCGGTTGACAATATCTTCATGCAAAAGAAACTTCAACAATCAAACTAACATTAATTTATCACAACATTTCTTAGTTAGAGTTGTTCCGATAGATATAATTCTGTATCAAGTCTTCAAGAATACAAATTCTTGAAACACATATAACCTAATTAACTTTTCAATCAAATAATTCAGATTAGACTAAACTATTCAATCGATCTTTTCGAAGAAATGTTTTCTTCTCGTTAAAAGGATAGCCCCAAACATATCATTTTAAATATTTGATCTTGATCTTCTATCATTTTCACTTTTACCAATGTCGAACCTTTCACAAAAACTAGAAAGAGTTTATAATAAAGCTGTCTCATATATTAATCATCAAAACTCTGAATTATACTGAGTCACCTTTATCAGATAGAAATCATAAGGCCTTAATAAGACTTGTAATAACCCAAATTTGCCCGACCCAAAAAAAATAGAAAAATAAATAAAAATAGTAAAAAGTGTTTTATAGTCCATGTACAAATCATGCTAGTAGCCCATTACACTTGTAGCCCAACTGGTCTAAACCAAAATACCTAAAACTACCCAATACCCGGTTACACCCAACCCACAAATGGACAGCCCAAGGAGACCCAAACTAGCGAGGCCCAATGCCTAAACCGAATCTGGAAACCCAAGGTTTTCCAGAAACTTCACACTACAAGTATCCCAAGAGCTGTGCCTTTTCGTCTCGTGTCGTTCCAGTCTCCACTAACGCCGTGACTCCAGCCCTGTACCACATCGCAATCGGTGCACGAATCAACGACAGTGCACTCACCGCTGTGATATTCTCGCTGGTATCTGCAAAATGGAAAGAACGACAGTAGAAAAATAGGAGCAAAATATGTTCCCAAATTGTAATGATTTAGAAAGAGCTATAAAAGCCTTTCTTTTTTAATCTGTAAGGACACGAGAGAAAATAAAAAAATAGCACAAGAGAAATAGATTACAGATTCACAGATTATAGATTACAGATTTTTCTTTTACCAGAAAGCAAAGGTGATTTTTTTTTATTTTTTATTTTTCTCTTAAATAACTGCATTTCATGCATGTAAAATATTAAAAATAAATAAAAAACGGGTTACCTTTCGATGCGGGGTAAAAGGTGAAGGTTTTCCAGTTTTCGACCGCCGTATGTGGCGGCATTGACAGTGGCACGTGAGTGCGTGAAGACCACTGGATGGAGTCTCGATAGAGCTCCGAGAACCCCCCCAACTCTCTTTCAGAGGGTTTCTTTTTTTTTTAAATCAGATTTCAAAAATGATTTTTAGGTCAAAATTTGGCTTATATAGCCTTATGAAAACGGTACCGTTTTGCTTAAAACAAATAGCTTCAAAACGACGTCGTTTTAGAGCCCAGGATCCACTCGTTGACCCGTGACTCGAGGAGGATCCGCGCGTTTTTAGTAAAAGGGCTAATTGCCCAATTGATCCTTCTGATTTTTTTTAATATTTACATTTTCATTTTATTTTTATTAAAATTTGGCCCTAACCTTTCATTTTTGTGTCAATTTAGTCCTAATGGCCATTATAAAGCCTTTTTTGGGACGACGTCGTTTCGGGATTAGGGTTGAATTACCCAATGAGTCCCGCGGCTTTTAGCGTGTGTTTCAATTAAGCCCAGATTTTTTTTATTTATTTGTAATTAACCCCAAATTCTTTAATTAAATTCAATTTTAATCCTTTTTGTATATTTAATTTATTTTAAATACTTTATATATTATTTAATTTTTTATAAATACTAGTTATATAAAATAGTATATATTATTTTTATTTATATACATTATCCATTATATTATTTATACTATTATTATACATTTTATTTATAAATTTTATTATATATTATATTTTACTATATATATTATTCCTTGTATTTTTATTTTACTATAAATTGTGTATTATTTTATTATTTATTAATTGTTTAAAATTTTAAATATTTTAAAAATTATTATTAAATAATAGTATATATATTATCCTTATTTATATGATATTGATCATATTATTTATATTTCATTATATTTTATTTATATATTTTATTACATATCATATATATTTATATATTATTCCCTATATTATATTCCTTTTATTATATATATTATTTCATTATTTATTATTTATTAGTATATAAAAGTTAAATTTGTAAATTATTATAAACCAATATATATATTGTTATTATACGTGTTTGTTTAAAATTTACTGCAAAATTTTACTCCAATTTAACATATTATTTTTTCTATAAGTATATCAAGCTACTATATTACATAATATATTTTTTTAAAAAAACTTTTATTATTACTTATATATTGCTTAATATTTTTTTTATTTTTTATTGTTTTATTTTGTTTTTATCCTTTTTTTGTATTTATTAGGTATTGTTTTAACACACTAATTTCATCTCATAAATTATTTGTTATTTTTCATGTTATTCATTTATTGTTATATATTCGAATGCAAATTGGTCATTTTATGTTGTTATTTTAAAAATATATTCACATGAAATATTATTATATATGTTTAATTTGTACTGATATATTTATTATTTTTGCCATTTTGTATTTTTGCATGAAATGATAATGTGTATATACATGTTATTTGTGATCATATATGCATGAAATGTTAAAGTATTGTATGATTTAAGTCGTATTTACCATTTTCTACATTATATTTGCATGAAATGTTAAAGTACGTAGTTTAATTAATCCAATATTGATCTTTTGTAATAGGTTAAATGCATCATCATTTTTATTAAATTTTTCATTTAATCCAAAGGAATCTTAAAAAACAAGGCAATGTCTTTTGTATTTAGGAATTCGGGGAATAGTGCCCTAACGTGCTGGGTTGTGATTTCCCGTTTGTCTAAATATCTAAAGTATCATTTTTAATAGATTTTACAAATTACGAAATGATCTTTAGTTATGAAGGTTTAAGAATATCGTGTCCAATCACGCTGGATGTGATGTTCGCATTCTTTTGGGACGAAAGAATTTCGATTTTCAACTCAAATTATTACGGGTTTAAAAGAGATCTTATTGCTAAATTATTTCAAGCTTTTGACATTAAGATAAAATTATTCAATTTGGTACCAATTTTGGGCGTTGCGAGGGTGCTAACCCTTCCTCGTACGTAATCGACTCCCGAGCCCATTTTCTCATAATTTCGTAGACCAAAATGTTTTATAAGATGATCCAATCACACTTTAAAAGGTTGGTGGCAACTCCCGTCTTTTCAAAATTCTCGCTTTTAAAAAGGGAGGCTTTGACAGCTTGGCGACTCCACTGGGGACTTATAAGAGAGTCAAGCCAAGAAATTGATTTTGTGTCTTAATGTCAAAAGTTTGGAAAATTTTAAAATATTGATCATTTTTCATGTGTTCACCGCTTATGTTTGTTACTTCAATTTCGTACATCGCATTTGCATGACCGCTGTGGTCGCACCTTTAAGTGGGAGTGAGAAGCTACGCTTTCGTGAGGTTTTCACCTCCGTATGAGCTAGTGGATTGCTTCTGGGATATTGTACCTATGTCTTCATGAGATTTTCATCTCCGCATGGCCATGGGGAAATGTGTCCCCCTGAACTGAACTTGGTCTATATGAGCCTATAATGGGTGAAGACCGAGGAATCGGCTAGTTTAGTACCCTCACTTTAGAACTGAAACTCATATAGTGAACTTTAAGCGCTTACCCTAGGGATTATGGTGATAGCTTTTAGTAAACTACCCTTATAAGTGTTTGTTTGTTATACTTTATACGATACTAATTTATTTTGTTTTGTTATCATTGCATGTCATTCAACATTCAAAGGTATCGATTCACGGTTCGATTTCTGGGTTAGAAAGTTTTGTAGTGGGGAACGAATATCTTGATAAAGTGGAGGACAATGCCTCTGTTTGTACCTGGTCAGAGAAAACCCAGTTAGAGAAAGGAGATAGTATTACTGAGGGGTATACCTCAGAGTTATGGGACTTCACTCGTATTAATTAGACACTGAATGAGTTTCAAGAGTTGAGAGACATTTGGGATCAATGGGATGACAAGGCTAAACAGCTTTTCTATCAAAATTATGGAGATCTTCCCTATTTGCTAGACATCAAGGTAGATAAGCATCTGTTTCGAGCTATGGTACAGTTCTAGAACCTTGCTTATAGTTGTTTTACATTTGGAGAGGTAGACTTAGTACCTACTTTGGAGGAGTATACGACCTTGCTTCACTGCCCAAAAATTCAAGGTAACAAAGCTTATGTTAGGGCTGCTAATCCCCCAACTTTCGTAAAGAAATTAATGACGATTACAGGGGTGAGTGAACAGTGGGCCGCAACTCGAATCCAACGAAGGGGTGACAGCAAATGCATTCTGTGGTCAAGTTTGAGGGATTTGATATTGGCACACCCAGATGTGAAAAAAAAGGTTGATGTCCTGTCTTTAAGTATGTATGGATTGATGATTTTCCCAAAGGCTATGGGGTACATAGATGAGGCAGTTGCAGGTTTATTTGATCGAATTAGTAAGCAGAACATGCCTGTGCCTGCAATCCTAGCCGAGACGTTTAGATCCTTGAGTGCATGTCGGAGAGCTGGTGAAGGTAGATTCATTGGATGTGCACAATTGTTTTTAGTTTGGTTCCACAGTCACTTTTGGAAGGTTGATAAGGTTCCTTGCTGGGTGTTCTTTAAAGACTATTCTCCGTTAAAGGAAGCAGCAGCTATACCGAAGAGGGATGACATTACAGAGGAAAGGTGGATAGAAATACTCCAGAACCTCTGAGAAGAAGATGTTATATGGAAAGCTCCTTGGATGACTCCTAGCGAAATCCTTTATCGTTGCGGGAACTTTGATTGGGTACCTCTTCTTGGAAGTTGGGGGGTTTGTTGGTTATGCACCATTACTTATCCTAAGGCAATACAAGGCAGAGCAGTTTATACCGGCAACACAAGGGCTAGCTCAGAGTGACTTCTCATATAAAGGTGATCATTATAAGAGGAAGATGCGAGAAATCTTCGAGGCTTGGAAGAAGGTTTGCTGTGTGAAGATTCTGACTAAAGGACCGACGACAACTTTTGAATACAAAGGGTGGTTTAGTAAGAGGGTCAATGATAACATCCCTAGACCAAGTTTGGAGGCTGCTCGATCAATGGAGGAGAAGTTACGAGTGATTCCATTAGAGTTAGAGGTTATAAAGCAAGAGTTTGAAAGGAAGAGTTTGGAGCTTAAAAGAAAGATAGAGAGGCTCGAGGAGGAAAATATGTACCTAGGCTTAGACGTTGACGTTCAGAAAATCGAGGTCGAAAAAGTAAGGAAAGAAAAGAGGAAGATTGAGGAAGACCGAGATGACTTGAAGACGCAGTATAAGAAGACACAGCTATCATTGAAGAGAGCTGGATTGGGGAAGTCTTCAGAGCAGTGGAAACAAGAGGTTCAAGAAGAAAAAGCCAAAGCCGAGTATTGGGAGAAGAAGTTCAAAGAGATGCAGTCGCGTAATCAGGCCTAGAGAAGGAAAATGAAGGATTAAAAACTAAGGTGGTTGAGCTTGGGCGATCTCTTCATCATCACTGAAGTCGTAAATCTGCGGTCGAGTTAAAGGCAAGCTTGGATAAGATCGGGGAAATGAAGCACAATATTGGAAGGTTGGAAGCAGCACTATAGGATTGTGAACTACGGATTGAGCAGCTCGAGGCAAGAGAAGAATAGTGGAAGGGAGAACTTCACCATCTTCAAGATCAAGTTGGAGATAGGGATTATCTCATGGGAGAAGCTATAGTCTAGATTCGAGAGGTTTTTGATCATTTACAAGACCTAGCAGCACAAGCTAATGTATTGAGTACAAAATACGAGTTAGTGTCAGATAGAGGTCTAGAGTTAGCTTTGTTGTTGGATAGGGTTAAAACCTTGGGCCTAAGGGTAAAGGTGTATTTGTAATCCATTTTGTGTAAAGATTTTTGTTTCTTAAATAACGTTTTCTAAAAAGAAACTGAATCAGAATCGATATCTTTTAGCATTCATGCATTTGCACCTCATCACATCATATGCATTCAAGTTTATAGAAAAACCCTAATTAGTTAAAATTATTAGGGAGAAGAGAGAGTAAGAGAAAGAAAATATGAAAGCAACACATCCCTACGATACACGCGCTAAGTCAAAGAATATGGATCAAAGACTTGAGCAGATTCAGAAAGAAATGCAAGAGCAGTTACAGGAGCAATTGGCAAAAATCCAACAAGAGATGAAGGATCAAATGTTGGAGGCTCAAAGGAATATGATGGCTGAGATGGCTCAGCTGTTGAGGGGAACAATAGATAAAGGAAAAGCCCTTATGACTACCACTGAAGAGGATAACGAGGGTCATCCTCCTGGTTTCACTCTACCTCACGTGCAAACCCAACCTGAGGCATATCCCCGAGGGCCGTCTGTCACAATAAGGCCTCAACAGGGTCAAGTCGGTGCTGGAACACCCATGAACTTTCAAACTAGTTCGGGATTCAATCTTGGAGACAATCCTGCCAATCCGGTTATCCCCGATCTAGATGTAGCTGAGAGGGAAGAAATGGGACTTGAATCATCATGGTAATTAAAGGAACGTTACAGATGGTTAGATGAGAAATTTAGGGCACTAGAAAACGCTGATAATCGTCAGGGAATGGATGCTAAGGACTTGAGTTTAGTCTCAGATTTGGTGCTTCCCTATAAGTTTAAAATGCTGGAATTCGAGAAGTACAATGGGACTACTTACCCAGAAGCCCATATCACTATGTTCTGCAAACGAATGACTGGTTATGTAAACAATGATCAATTATTGATCCATTGTTTCCAAGATAGTTTGGTTGGGGCAGCGGCTAGGTGGTATAATCAATTGAGTCGTACAAGGATCGGTTCTTAGAGAGACTTAGCGCAAGCCTTGATGTGGCAATATAATCATGTGACTGACATGACTCCTGATAGAATCACTTTGCAAAATATGGAAAAGAAGCCTAATGAGAGCTTTAGGCAATATGTATAGAGGTGGAGGGAGGTTTCCATGCAAGTTCAACCATCGCTCTTGGAGAAGGAAACTACTATGCCGTTCATCAACACTTTAAAGGCCCCATTCATTACCCACATGATCGGAAGTACCACCAAGAGTTTTGCTGATATAGTTATGGCGGGAGAAATGATTGAGAACGCCAAAAGAGGTGGCAAGATAGAGGGGGAAGCTACTAAAAGATCTGCCTCAATAAGGAAGGATAATGAGGTGAATAATACGAGTAGCTATAATTCAAAAGCGGTTACGATTAGTCAGCCCAGAGTAACTACGGTTGGGCAACAAGATTATCGAAAGTAGGGATCTGGTTTGAGACAGAATTCTGAAAAGGTCTCATTTACGCCTATCCTAGTGACGTATCGGGAGCTTTATCAAAGTTTATTCAATGCGCATGCAATAGCCCCTTTTCATTTGAAACCGTTACAACCCCCATATCCCAAATGGTATGATGCAAACGCCAAATGTGAGTACCATGCGGGGATATCGGGGCATTCAATTGAAAATTACATTGGTTTTAAGAAGGCAGTGGAAAGAATAATCAAGATGGGGGTCGTAAAATTTGACGACACCCCTGTTATAGAAAACCTGTTGCCAAATCATGGGGATCAAGGGGTAAATACAGTTGGGGATACGGGTATCAGAAGGGTTAAAGAGGGCGTGTCCGAGGTGAGAACGTCAATGAAAATGATTTGGAAAGAAATGGTGAAAAGAGAGATGATAATCTCTAAAGAGAGGAATAAAGGACCAAGGGACTATTGTGAGTTCCATGCTGAAGAGGGGCACGAGATCCAGGAATGCGACAAGTTTAAGGCCTTGGTACAAAGCCTTACGGACAACAAAGAGCTAGAATTTTATGAAGCTGGCACAAATGAGGGACATATATGCACATTAGAAGGTGCACCGAAGAATCAAAATCGGCCGAGGATTATTATTTCTTTACCAGGAAGTAATGAAGCTAAAACACCAACGGTACTGAAAGTCATTATTCATAAACCTGTTTCCTTTCCTTATAAGGATAACAAGAGGGTACCCTAGAATTATAACTGCCATGTGTCAATGCCGGAGAAGGAGGATATAGCTAGTGCTTCTAAGGAAGCTCAAGGTGAGGTTTCTTACACACGTAGTGGGAAGCGCTATGATGCAGAAGACGTCAAAGTTGAGCCTGCAAAACCAAAAGCTTTAGACAAAGGAAAAGGGACCGAGATACTGGTTAATGAGCCAGTGAAGGAAAAAGAAGCCAGATAATTTTTAAAATTCTTAAAACACAGTGAGTACAGCGTGGTTGAGCAATTACGCAAACAACCAGCTCGTATATCAGTGTTGGCTTTGCTTCTAAGTTCAGAGGCTCATCGAGAAGCATTAATGAAGGTGCTCAATGAGACTTATGTTACTAATGATATATCCGTCAATAAGTTGGATCAATTGGTTAGTAACATAAGTGCTGACAATTTCATCTATTTGAATGATGATGAAATCCCACCTGGTGGCATGGGATCAACTAAAGCTTTACACATCACCACTCGTTGTAAGGGATATACACTGCCAAGTGTGCTTATTGATAATGGATCAACCTTAAATGTCTTGCCATTATCGACATTGAACAGATTGCCCATAGATAGTTCTCATATGAAAATATGCCATAATGTAGTGAGAGCCTTTGATGGCACAGAAAGGAAGGTCATGGGAAGAATCGGCATTCCTTTGATGATTGGACCAAACACGTATGAGGTGGACTTTTTAGTGATGGACATCAAGCCCTCTTACAATTGCCTGTTGCGGTAGGAGCGGTGCCCTCATCTCTGCACCAAAAATTGAAGTTAGTAGCTGATGGACGGTTGGTCACAATAAATGCGGAGGAGGACATTATAGCAACAGTTACTAGTAGTGCACCCTATGTAGAAGCAAACGAGGAGGCAATTGAATGCACTTTCCGTTCATTAGAATTCGTCAACGCAACATTCATTTTAGAGGGGAATGAGGTGCCGGTGCTCAATATATCTAGAACTACAAGGATGGGTTTGCAAATGACAATGGGAAGAGGAGCCTTGCCAGAAAAAGGATTGGAAAGATATCTTCAAGGAGGGATTCAAATTCCAGAGTTAAAGGAGAAGAGAGACCATTTTGGTTTGGGTTTCGGGCCAGATCAAAAGCAAAGAAGGAGGGAAATGGAGAAGCGTCAAGAAAGGAGAAGGGCACGTTTAAGCAGAAAAGAAGTAGAGTGGGAATCGATGACATTTCCCCATATATTCCAAACCTTTGTATCAGGAGGGATAATTCACCCTAAAGGAGGGTTGCTTGAAGAAGGAGGTTGTTACATCAATGCTGTGTATAATGAAAAGTCTGAACGAGGAAACCTTGAGGGCATTCGCCCTTACGAACTGGGAAGCTCTTTGAATAATTAGGTTGCAAAGGAACTTCCTGTAGTTTTTAAAGATTCTTCAGAGTAATTTCCAAAACGCTCTTATTGCTCTAAAGCCTAGGAGTAGTAAGATTTCATTTGTAAAATAGGCTCATGTTCAGATATTTACATTTCAATAAAACGTAACTTTTGTTATCAATTCAAGTAAATATTTTATATCATTCAATATTCTTTTAACCTTTACATTCTTTCATTCCATTCATAACATAAAAAAATGTTCTGTAAATTCATTTATTCTTTGTACATTCTTTCGTACCCCACAGGTCCCTAGATATCAATGACATGAGCACTGATATTACAAATCCTAGATTCTCTTTTGAGCAAGACATGTGTTTAGAAGAACTTCAGGATTGCGATATGTCTCCAGATCTATTGAGAATGGTGAAACGAGAGGAGAAACAAATCCTACCCCATGAGAAAGAGGCAATAGAGAATATAGCCTTGGGGGAAGGGAAGGAGGTGAAAATTGGCACACATATTGCTAAGGAAACAAGACAAGGCCTTGTTAAGCTACTATTGGAATTCAAAGATATCTTTGCATGGTCATATGAGGATATGCTGGGTTTGAATACTGATATTGTAGTACATTGCCTCCCCATAAGACAAAATTGCAAGCCGGTCCAACAAAAATTGTGAAGGATGAGGCCTGATATTGTGCTGAAAATAAAAGATGAAGTCAAAAAGTAGTTTGATGCTAGATTCCTACAGGAGGTTAAGTATTCAGAATGGGTGGCCAATATTGTGTCTATCCCTAAGAAGGATGGAAGGTACGAATGTGTGTTGATTATAGAGATCTGAATAAAGCTAGCCCAACGGACAATTTTCCCTTACCATATATCGACACTTTGGTGGACAATATAACGGGATATTCGTTATTCTCCTTTATGGATGGTTTCTCAGGGTACAATCAGATAAAGATGCATCCTGAGGATATGGATAAAACCACCTTTATAACATTATGGGGCACCTTTTGTTACAAGGTAATGCCCTTTGGGCTAAAGAATGCAGGGGTAACATATCAAAGGGCTATGGTGACTTTATTTCACGATATGATGCATAAGGAGATTGAGGTGTATGTTGATGACATGATTGCTAAATCTCGATCATAAATGGAGCGTATTGAAGTCTTGAGGAAGTTGTTCCTGAGATTAAGGAAGTTTCAGTTAAAACTTAATCCAGCAAAGTGCATCTTCGGAGCTAGGTCGGGAAAGTTATTGGGCTTTGTGGTCAGCGAAAAGGGGATAGAAGTTGACTCAGACAAGGTTAGAGCCATACGAGAATTGCCTCCACCACGTACTCAGAAGGAAGTTTAGGGTTTTCTTGGAAGATTGAATTATATTGCTCGGTTTATTTCACAATTAACCGAGAAATGTGATCCTATATTTTTCCTCTTTAGAAAACACAACCAAGGTACTTGGGATGAGGAATGCCAGAATGCTTTTGATAAGGTTAGGCAATACTTGTTAAATACTCCAGTGTTATCTCTACCTAGTTCAGATAGACCATTAATTCTGTACTTATCAGTGTTTAGTAATTCTATGGGATGTGTGCTTGGCCAACATGACGAGTCGGGAAGAAAAGAGAAGGCGATATACTACCTCAGCAAGAAATTCATAGAGTGTGAGATGAGATATTCGCCAATTGAGAAATTGTGCTGTGCTTTAATCTAAACGACTCGAAGGTTGAGACAATATATGTTATCTCATACAACTTGGCTAATTTCAAAACTTGATCCATTAAAGTACATGATGGAGTCAACAGCACTAAATGGAAGAATGGCAAGGTGGCAAATATTGCTTTCAGAATTTCACATAGTCTATGTGAGTCAAAAGGCTATAAAAGGAAGCACGATAGCAGAATTTCTGGTGAGCAGAGCACTAGAAGATTATGAGCCATTAAGCTTTGATTTCCCTAATGAGGATTTGATGTATGTGGCAACTATTGAAGAACATCCATGGAAGATGAACTTTGACGGTGCATCCAATGCAGTAGGAAATGGAATTGGGGCAGTCTTGGTATCCCCAAATGGTGATCATTATCCATTCACATGTAAATTGGATTTTGACTGTACGAACAATATGGTTGAGTATAAAGCATGCATCATGGGGATTCAAGCGGCCAGAGAGCGAAAAATTAGAACTCTGGAAGTATATGGAGATTCTGCGTTGGTAATATACCAGCTTAGGGGTGCATGGGAGACAAAGGACCCCAAATTGATTAATTATCGAAAGGTAGTTTTGGAGTTACTTGAAGAGTTTGAAAACGTCACTTTCAGTTATCTCTCACGGGACGAAAATTAGATGGCGGACGCTTTGGCGACATTGGCTTCCATGATTAAAGAAAATAAACAAGAGGTCATGAAACCAATTTAGATGAGCATTTCTGAGGTTCCAGCTCATTGTTGTAGCATCGAAGAAGAGGAAAAGGATGACCATCCTTGGTATCAAGATATATTACGGTATGTGAGAAATCGTGAATATCCTGAGAGGGCAACCGAAAATGACAAAAGAACTTTAAGGAGGTTAGCCTGCGAATATGTGCTAGATGGGGATATCCGTTATAAAAGAAGGAAAGATCAGGTGCTTTTGAGATGCGTTGACGCTGTAGAAGCTAGACAAATCCTGGAAGAAGTATATGAAAGAGTTAGCGGTACACATGCTAATGGCTTTATGATGGCAAGACAAATCATAAGGTTTGGATACTATTGGTCTACTATGGAAGGAGATTGTATTAGTTATGCTAAGAAATGTCATAAATGCCAGATATATGGAGAAAGATCCATGTACCACCTTCACCCTTACATGTTATGACTTCTCCATGGCCCTTTTCCATGTGGGGCATGGATGTCATTGGGCCAATATCACCAAAAGCTTTGAATGGGCATCGTTTCATTTTCGTGGTCATTGATTACTTCACAAAATGGGCAGAGGCAGCTTCATATGCTAGTGCTACCAAGTCGGCAGTAAGTTGTTTCTTAAAAAAAGAGATTATTTGCCGGTATGGAATGCTTGAGAGGATTATATCGGATAATGCATTGAATTTGAACAACAACACGATTGTGGAAGTCTGCAGCCAATTCAAGATCAAACATCATAATTCATCTCCATATCGCCCAAAAATGAATGGGGCAGTAGAAGCTGCTAACAAAAACATCAAGAAGATAGTGGGGAAAATGACTAAAACCTACAGAGATTGGCATGAGAAATTACAGTTTGCACTCTTAGGCTACCGAACGTCCATCAGAACCTCTATCGGGGCAACTCCTTTCTCGTTTGTTTATGGGATAGAGGCAGTGTTACCCATTGAAGTTGAAATACCTTCTCTTCGAATTTTTTCGGAGATAAAGCTAGATGAAGCAGAATTGATTCAATCGCGGTATGACCAATTGAACTTGATTGAAGAAAAGAGGCTAAGGGCTATTCATCATGGTTAAATGTATCAGAATCGAATGATGCAAGCTTATGATAAGAAGATTCGTCCAAGCGAATTTCACGAAGGGGACCTGGTGCTGAAAAAGATCCTTCTCATACAGAAAGACTTTAGAGGAAAATGGATGCTGAATTGGGAAGGGTCGTATGTTGTAAAGAAGGCTTTCTCTGGAGGTGCTCTAATTTTAACAGAAATGGGTGGGAAAAGTTTACCCAATCCAGTGAATTCAGACTCAGTCAAGAAGTACTTTGTCTAAAAAGAAAGGAAAACAAGGTGAAAACCCACAAAGGGCGCTTTGAGATTAAAAAAAAATAGAGAGGCCAGGGTGAAAACCCGCAAAGGGCGCCTTGAGACAAAAGGGGTTTTAAGTTGAAAACCCGAAAGGGCTGCTCAAATATTCGAAAAACATGCAGTGACTTTGATATACCGGATTTGACAAGAAATGGAGTGTGTTACATACCGGGGCATCAATAAAGTACTTTGGATTTTCTAAACACATGTTAAACTCAAAATAGTCTTCATGGAATTTGTATACAGAAGCCCAAGCTATGATTTGTTGGAGATCGATTTTTTTTTGTTCTGTTTACTATCTTTGGATTCTTTTTCTTCTCAAAGATATGTTTTCAGATTAATTTCCTGTTGTATTCTGAGGATTTATCTAACTATTTTCAAGATCAAATTATTTGTTTTCCATTATTCATAAAGTGTGTTGCATTGAAATAAGGATTGATGAACTAAATATTTTTACAAATGATGTTTTGCATATTACTCTGAAAATCTCTAGATAATACGAGAAACTAAAACAGAACAATTGTTTGAAGAATTCCCATGAGTAAAGGCCAGAGGTGCTCGAGGAAATTTCTTTTTCAGTCCAAAAGATGATTGGACAATTCAAACGATTCAATCCTGGGAGAGGATCGTCTCCAGCAGATCGTAACATTCAAAGAATGGTATAATAGGACCAATTTGATTCAAAACATACGAGCACGGTATGATTGATACTTCGAAAAAAGTGGAACTTTGATGGATAAATGAGTAAGGACGTCCAAAATAGGAATCATTTTCATAACATTTTGCATCATGATATGTTCATTTAGGAGCATTTGACTCATTTCAATCATGGCACCCTAAGCATTAGGCATGAATACATACGAATTCTACAGGTTATGTCCCTTAGGGGATAATGTAGATCGAAGATAACAGATTTGGCGTCTCTGTATTACCAGAGAGTAGATCGAAGATGATAGATTTGGCGTCTCTATATTGTTAGAGAGCAAATCAAAGATAGCAGATTTGGTGTCTCTTTATTGACAGAAAGCATATCGAAGATGACAGATTTGGCGTATCTGTATTGCCAGAGAGCAGATCGAAGATAACAGATTTGGCGTCTCTGTATTGCCAGAGAGCAGATCGAAGATAATAGATTTGGCGTCTCTGTATTGCCAGAGAGCAGATCGAAGATAACAGATTTGGAGCAGATCGAAGATAACAGATTTGGCGTCTCTGTATTGCTAGAGAGCAGATCGAAGATAACAGATTTGGTGTCTCTGTATTGACAGAGAGCAGATCAAAAATAGCAGATTTGGCGTTTCTATATTGTCAAAGAGCAGATCGAAGATAGCAGATTTGGCATCTCTGTATCGTCAGGGAGCAGATCGAAGATAGAAGGTTTGGCGTCCCTGTATTGTCAGAGAGCAGATCAAGGGTAGCAGATTCGGCGTCTCTGTATTTCAGCTTGGCGTTCCTAAGTTCGCAGAGAACAGGTTGAAGATAGCAGATTTAACACTCCTAAGTTACGGTGAAGCAAGTTTGAAGCTATCAGAATACCTTTGAAGAAGAGGAGGATCAAGATTTCGTGACCCAGCCAGGCCGGGTAAAATTGGTCATTTTATAGTCTTTGCTCTATCCCTGTTACACAATAATGAGCAAAAAGGGGCAGCTGTAATAACCCAAATTTGCCCGAACCAGAAAAATAGAAAAATAAATAAAAATAGTAAAAAGTCCTTTATAGTCCATGTACAAATCATGCCAGTAGCCCATTACACTTGTAGCCCAACTGGTCTAAACCAGAATACCTAAAACTACCCAATACCCGGTTACACCCAACCCACAAATGGACGGCCCAAGAAGACCCAAACTAGCGAGGCCCAATGCCTAAACCGAATATGGAAACCCTAGGGTTCCAGAAACTTCGCGCCGCAAGTATCCCAAGAGCCGTGCCTTTTCGTCTCGTCTCGTTCCAGTTTCCACCGGCGCCGTAACTCCAGCCTTGTACCAAGCCGTAATCGGTGCACGAATCAACGACAGTGCACTCACTGCCGTGATATTATCACTGGTATCTGCAAAATGGAAAGAATGACAGCAGAAAAATAGGAGCAAAATATGGAAAGAAACCAAAGATTTCTTTTCCAAATTGTAATGATTTACAAAGGGCTATAAAAGCCTTTCTTTTTTAATCTGTAAGGACACGAGAGAAAATAAAAAAATAGTACAAGAAACAGATTACAGATTCACAGATTACATATTTTTCTTTTACCAGAAAGCAAAGGTGATTTGTTTTTTATTTTTTATTTTTTTATTTTTCTCTTAAATATCTGCATTTCATACATGTAAAATATTAAAAATAAATAAATAACGGATTACCTTTCGATGCGGGGTAAAAGGTGAAGCTTTTCCAGTTTCCGGCCGCCGTATGTGGCAGCGTTGATAGTGGCGCGTGAGCGCGTGAAGGCCACTGGACGGAGGCTCGATAGAGCTCCGAGAACCCCCAACTCTCTTTCAGAGGGTTTCTTTCTTTTTTTTTTAAATCAGATTTAAAAAATGATTTTTAGGTCAAAATTTGGCTTTTATAGCCTTATGAAAACGGTACCGTTTTGCTTAAAACAAGTAGCTTCAAAACGACGTCGTTTCAGAGCCCAGGATCTGCGTGTTGACCTGTGACCTGTGGAGGATCCGCGCGTTTTTAGTAAAAGGGCTAATTCCCAATTGATCCTTCCGATTTTTTTAATATTTACAATTTCATTTTATTTTTATTAAAATTTGGCCCTAACCTTCCATTTTTGTGTCAATTTAGTCGTAATGGCCATTATAAAGCCTATTTTGGGACGACGTCATTTCGGGATTAGGGTCGAATTACCCAATGAGTCCTTCGGCTTTTAGCGTGTGTTTCAATTAGGCCCAAATTTTTTTATTTATTTGTAATTAACCCCAGATTCTTTAATTAAATTCAATTTTAATCCTTTTTATATATTTAATTTATTTTAAATACTTTATATATTATTTATTTTTTTATAAATACTAGTTATATAAAATAGTATATATTATTTTTATTTATATATATTATCCATTATATTATTTATACTATTATTATACATTTTATTTATAAATTTTATTATATATTATATTTTACTATATATATTATTCCTTGTATTTTTATTTTACTATAAATTATGTATTATTTTATTATTCATTAATTTTTTAAAATTTTAAATATTTTAAAAATTATTATTAAATAATAGTATATATATTATCCTTATTTATATGATATTGATCATATTATTTATATTTCATTATATTTTATTTATATATTTTATTACATATCATATATATTTATATATTATTCCTTATATTATCTTCCTTTAATTATATATATTATTTCATTATTTATTATTTATTAGTATGTAAAAATTAAATTTGTAAATTATTATAAACCAATATATATATTGTTATTATATGTTTATGTTTAAAATTTACTACAAAATTTTACTCCAATTTAACATATTATTTTTTCTATAAGTATATCAACCTACTATATTACATAATATATATATATTTTTAAAAACTTTTATTATTACTTATATATTTCTTAATATTTTTTTATTTTTTATTGTTTTATTTTGTTTTTATCCTTTTTTTGTATTTATTAGGTATTGTTTTAACACACTAATTTCATCATAAATTATTTGTTATTTTTCATGTTATTCATTTATATATTCGCATGCAAATTGGTCATTTTATGTTTTTATTTTAAAAATATATTCGCATGAAATATTATTATATATGTTTAATTTGTACTGATATATTTATTATTTTTGCCATTTTGTATTTTTGCATGAAATGATAATGTGTATATTCATGTTATTTGTGATCATATATGCATGAAATGTTAAAGTATTGTATGATTTATGTCGTATTTACCATTTTCTACATTATATTTGCATGAAATGTTAAAGTACGTAGTTTAATTAATCCAATATTGATCTTTTGTAATAGGTTAAATGAATCATCGTTTTTATTAAAATTTTCATATAATCCAAAGGAATCTTAAAAAACAAGGCAATGTCTTTTGTATTTAGGAATTTGGGGAATAGTGCCCTAACATGCTGGGTTGCGATTTCCTGTTTGTCTAAATATCTAAAGTATCCTTTTTAATAGATTTTACAAATTACGAGATGATCTTTAGTTACGAAAGTTTAAGAATATCGTGTCCAATCACGCTGGATGTGATGTTCGCATTCTTTTGGGACGAAAGAATTTTGATTTTCAACTCAAATTATTACGGGTTTAAAAGAGATCTTATTGCTAAATTCTTTCAAGCTTTTGACATTAAGATAAAATTATTCAATTTGGTACCAATTTTGGGCGTTGCGAGGGTGCTAACCCTTCCTCGTATGTAACTGACTCCCGAGCCCGTTTTCTCATAATTTCGTAGACCAAAATGTTTTATAAGATGATCCAATCACACTTTAAAAGGTTGGTGGCGACTCCCGTCTTTTCAAAATTCTCGCTTTTAAAAAGGGAGGCTTCGACAAGACTGATGTCTGAATCTCATAAATAGATATTAACCCTGCTATTAATAATGGTTTTAAACACAGAAGAAAATCGAATATGGTTTGAACAGCAACCAATGCAGAAATACAATCTCTATAAATCTGATGATGGTACCACTGTACTCCCACATTTCAATCCAGAAATTATAATCATTATAGATATAATCATCTCTGTAATTGGATATCTCTTGCAGATAATCACATAGAATTTTAAGTAAACCAAAATAGAGAAATTTTCAACATCTGAAGCTACACAGAATATCGAAAAAATACAATTCATATAGAATGATATTAGCCACGATGATATCCCAGAAAATGTCCAGAAAGAACAATATCACACATAAATACTGGAATCCATAGTAATAGAAGCAATATATATTCTTCACGTATATTCAATAGAATAATAACCAGTATAAACAGAGTATTAGCATCATATAGATTTTACCGTTGGTTTTCATATCCACACATGGGAATAAATACCAGAGAAAGACATAGCAATGTCGAACATAACCCAAATAGACCAATGATACTTTCATCTATTAATATGTTTAGCAAATGTTCTCATACGATAAGAATTCTTTCTGAAACTAAACAGTCACGTATATTTCTGAAGATAAATGTACACATAGAATGCTCAGAAGAAATCATAGTAACTGCCCGACTATAACCACTGCACTCAGCCACCAATATAGTTCAAACATTATTCAATTGTCTAATTATGTCATCATTAAGTCCATATTATCCCATCAATAACAGAAATCAATTCAAAAGAACTTTTAGTTAATAACTTTATTTAGATATCATACCTGAATACTTTTATTTCATCGAATTCAACTTCTTCGTTAACAGTGACTTTGCATAATACGAATGGCCATTAAAAAGATTCAATATCTCTTATAACACTGTCTCAATTTGCTGACCCATTCTCTTTTTTGATCACATTATTAATCTTTCAAACACGGACTTCTATAACTCGACACTTATGAGCTTATTCAACCCAAATCTTACAGATTTCAATGTGACATTTTACTGATAAAGGGGTAAGGGTAGTAAAGTCTCAAATTTAACTGGCACATAAATGTACATAACACTTACTATTACAAATAACCAGTTTATTACTAATTTCACATTCTCAAAACATTTAATAAACATTTGTTTATAATCACTTTTGTTCTTAACATGTAGTTCATATGCCAACTCAAATCACTAATTCACAATCAAAGCATCCATATAGCAATCAGAGGCCACATATCACAACTCATATACTTATATCATTACAACATTTATCAACAACAAAATATCTTGTATTCTTATTCATACCTTTATGAGTTTCAACTCACCATCAACACATTACATTCCGTACTATCAGAATTACCTCGGTTGGAAAACTTATCTATCTCATCAAAATAATTTTTCGTCAGAGCCGGGAGATATCACACTATCGCAGGTTAAATGTGGCATGTATAGCTAGATTCACATACGCTATGTTAGTCCTAGAACCGACTAAACCATAGCTCTAATACCAACCAAATATAGCACCCCTAACCCGTATCTGTCGCCGGACTAGGGTTAAGAGGCATTACCGAACATATCAAAACATAGTTCAGAACTGACATTCCTTACAATTCATGCACCCAGTAATGTATTATCCTATATAAATTTTTTTTGAAATAAATTAATAAAGCAATCTCTTATTCATAAAATCAAATTCGTATATTTGAATCACATAGCCAACCACGCAAATCATGCTTTATCGAACATTCTCTTATATGAACTATGTTTCAATATTTAACAATTTCAATTCCGTTTGCCTATACAAAAATTTCGAACAAAGCTATCAAATATCAAAACTAAATTGAACATATTTCATAATTACAAAATTCAAACCATATGGCCATCATTTCCATAACATTCGATTACCCAAGTCATAGTCAAACTTATTTTATTTCATATAACGAGCATATATCAAAACATCCATTCATTTACATCTATTTCATAACAAATTAAAGATCATACCATTTTATAAACCTAAGAACAAACGCATACTAAGCCGTTTCAACCCATATCATTAGCTAAATAGTAAACATAAAATTTAATAAACATTATACATGCGCTTGTTAAATCAATTTGGCCATATCTCACGGCTTAATATTCATTTTCACATAAAACATTAGGTAACTTTATAACATAACCAACTATACTTATAACATTATCATATCATGCGCATAACACCCAAAATCCAAAAGCCATTTCTAATAACAATTACAAATCATAGAATTTTAAACATTATTACCTTATGTGCATTATACCAAATCAAATTTAACCACTTTTGAACACAAATGTTAAGTCATACCATACCTAATTCGCAAGCTAAATTACATATTTAACCATGTTATATTCAACAACACACATGAACCACATACCAAAGTCGAATTTATTACCACATGTATATCACATTTTATAATCACTCATTGAACCAACAATTTGACTTTTTTAAATCAAACTACAAGCAAACATGTCATAGGCATATGTATTCATATCTCATATGTTCAACAAATCAAATAGACAATCATGCGGTTATCAAATTTAACCTCAAATAAGTCATAACATTTCCATCACTCAAATTTTAAACTTAACATGCTATCTCATATCTTAACATCAAAACAATATGTCACCTATAGTTACTCAAATGACCATCAAACACACCCAAAATATAATCATCATTTTACCATATTACCAATCCAAATTATACCACTTCTCATGCTTCTAGAATGAGCTAACTAATAAGTCGAATAAATATCCTACTTACCATTCCTTAATGCCGAATCATATAACCATCATCACGACATATTTACCATGAAATATACCTCCCAATTTAAGTTTATAACATGACCGAATATATATACCAACATTATCCTCATGATCAAACCATTTTCGCATGGCTATATATATACCAATTTCAAAACCAAATATATCAAAACTAGCCTATACATGCCAGATAATCGAATCTCAAAGCATTTATTTACCGAAGCAAAAACTGGATAGTGTGATGAGGTCTCCTACGACTTCCAACCCGAGCAAGTCTCCAAAACTCTATAAACATAGGAAAAACACACAGAGAAAGCTTTAAAAGCTGAGTAAGCCATAAGTAAATAAAATCAACTCAATGATATGTATAATTCAATTTAACTAGCCCAAATTTAACAAATCTTAACCAGATATACATTCATCATACTCATAAATTTATATGATTACATTAAGTATCCTCATTTACCTCATTTCTCAATGAACATCTAAATCTCATACATACTTGATTCATCTAGCTCATTTGTTCATACTCATTCACACAAAAGCACATCTCAATCTCATACATTACATCTATTTCACTTACTCATAATTCATTTGCATACATTCATCATTCATTGTCATGTATTTCACATAGAGTCATTTGAAACATACTCACTTTTCATTTCTGAATTACATAAACATATCACACATACCTGACCTTTTAGCTCGATTTCAAATTTGATCTTAACTCGATATTTCCCATTGAACCATTTGGAATTAATAAGGATACTCGGATAGTCAAAAAGCTTGTACACTGCCATCGTCCCAAACGTGGTCTTACATGTAATCACATATCGATTCCACTATCCCAGACAGGGTCTTACACAAAGTCATATACGATGCCAATGTAGCAGACATGGTCTTACACGTAGATCACAAATCGATGCCAACATTCCAAACGTGGTCTTACACGAAATCACATATCGGAATCCTATGTTATGACATATGTATCCTAACTATTCCTAAGGTTTGTACGGGGCTTTCGAACTTCGTCACTCGATCGATTCAACCTCCTAAATATTGCTTCCATGCTTAATTCAATTTGGCATATACATATACACAAATAATAATTCAATTCGACACTATTAATATATATACAATTGAATTTAACGACATTTATTTACTTATGAATTTACCTCGTACACACACAAATGGACTGGAACGACTATTCAACAACTTTCGACTTTCCCCGATCCAAATTCAATTTCCTCTTTTCTTGATCTCAATTAATACAAATTTGACTTATTTAATCATATATTCATGCAAATTCATCCAAAAACACATAAATGAGAAAATTACACTTTTGCCCCTAAAATTTCACATTTTCACAACTTAGTCCCTATTTCACAAAACAAAAAGTATTCAAAATTTCACCACACCCATGCTTGGCTGAATTTCACTAAGGTCCCTAGCAGCCCATTTTTTTCATTTATTTTACATTATAACCCCTCAATTTACAAAATTCACAATTTAATCCCAAATAGGCATTTTAACTAAAAATCACTTAATTAAACATAATAATCTTTTAACAAATATTTATTTTTCATCATCAAACAACAAAAAACATCAAGCTTTCAATAATGGCAAATCACAAATTCATCATCAATTCTAAAATTAAAGCATGGGCTAGCTAACATACGAAGCAACGATATCAAAAACATAAAAATTATCAAAAACCAAGCAAAACACATACCAAATTCAAGCTTTCAAAGGTGCCAAATATTCAAAGCTCAACTATGGTTTCTTTCTTCTCACTTTCAGCCACAAAAAGATAACAAAACATGTGTTTTTACTTTATGTTTTATTTTATTATCATATATTAACATAATTACCATGTTAGCCTTTTTAATTTCATTTAAAATCCACTGACCTTAGGTTTTTATGTCCATCCATAATTTCAATGGTATATTATCAACATAAGGACCCCACATTAAAAGAGCACATCAATTAAACACATAATCAATTAAACCATAGCTTTTACATTTCATGCGATTAAATCCTTTTATCAAATTAGACAACCAATCGGTAAAATTAAATCACAAAATTTTCACACATATCGAATAACATGCTATAATTACCAAAAATAATATTAAAATAATTTTACGGCCTCAGATTTGTGGTTTCGAAACCACTATTCCGACTAGGGTCTAAATCGGGCTGTTACATTACACACCATCCCAACACACAACGTAGGGTATAAAACACCCACCCAGCCCTACACACCACATAGTGTCTGTACAACACTTAACAAAATAGTTTGCAATCAAGCTGTCAGTATATCGGCGAAATGTCGCCTCACAAAATACTTTCTCCACAGATACAAATCCCACCCCATACACAGATACAAATAACATATAACAGATATAACAGGGTTAACATGTTTTGCATGCTTATATACAGATAGCATACATTTTATTACGAACTAGTCAAATCATACATATCAATTTCTAAATTCTCAAATCAGTCTATCAGAATAGCTTATATCCTGCATTAGGGTTTGCTTTGCCCTTACTGACCCTACGGAAGGCCCATAATCAATCGAAATGACTTATGTGACCTTGGGGAAAATTTTAGAATTTTGTGGGCCTACATGCCCAAATCGGCCTAGCCCGTGTGACCCACACCCGCCACACACTCGCTCGTCACACCGTCTACTTACCGCCTAAGAAAATAGTTACTATCACAGTTTAAGCCGTTGAAGCAAAATTCACAGGTTCATCGCCTTTCCCTACGCCATAAATTCACATAAATAAAATCCCTTAACTACACCATTACATTATAAAGAAAGAATAAATTCAAACGACCCTACAAAAATCAAACTCTACAGACGAGTGAAACCCCACTTACTAGAATTACAGAAAGAACACTGAAAAGGAAAATATTTTGGGCAGAATTGAAGGGAAACAAAAAAGAAGGGAATTGCAGAGAAAAGGAAAATAGGGAACGTCAGTAAAGTTTGAGCAGAGAGTATGTAACACTCCTAACCTGTATCCATTGCCGGAAGAAGGTTATGAGGTATTACTTGACTGAACAAAACTTCTATAAGGTCAAAGATACTTACCAGACATAAATTATCAACAATGCAAACATGTCTCATTGATTTTCCATAAGAGCTCTTATAAATTTCCAAAATGACTCACTATCAAAACATAACCGAATATCTAATAACAAATTAACTACTATCAAGTTATAACTAAAACATTTCACCACATTAGTTCAATTATAAGGCTTCTCTAAACAAAATGAGCAAGCCATCTTCGCATGGCTATAATGTATACAAAGTCGAAATATCATTCTACCTATAGCCTATCCTATACATGCCTTAAACCATGATGATATACAATCTTCTCAACTCACATAATGACTCGATAGTGTGATGATATCTTCGGCCCTTCCAACTCGAGCTAAAGTATATACCTATAAGAAATGGAAAAGAGAACACGGAGTAAGCGTCAATGCTTAGTAAGTTTTAAGCAATGCAAACAATTAATTTACTTATAGATCGATTATTCAAATTTTCAAGAAATCATTCCTAGATAATTGCCATTTTGGCCAAGTATCCATGAACATAATGCATATTTAGCAAATTCACCTCACTTGAATCTGAACTCAATTAAAACCAAATATTGAAATTACAAATAAGATCATAAGAACTCAAAAAGCATCTCATTAACAAGTTTTAACCATGTTTGCAACAAAATCACAAATTCACTACAAGTTGTCTTCCTGAGCAACAGTCACTAAATTATTTATAACTGGAGCTAAGAAACACCAAATCAAGTGCTGTTAATTTTCCCGGAAAATAAACTCATATATCTTCTATCCATCAAATTTTCAGAATTTTGGTTTGACCAATTAATACCGTATTTTTATTGAAGTTTCCCCTATTTCACTGTTTGACTAATCTGACCACTCTTCACCACAAATCAAATTTCTCATTATACAGAATTCGAAATATCTAATCGTTTATTTCATTTGAAACTATACTCATTAGGGATTCTATGAATATAAATTTTATCTTATAACCATTTTTGTACCATTTATAATGATTTTCTGAAAATAGAATAGGGGACCTTGAAGTCATTTTGACTCTGCTCCACGCCACTTCAAATATCTCATTATTGGCAATTCTTTTGCTTATACGGTTTCTTTTATAAGAAACTAGACTCATTAACATTTCATGACATAATTTATTTAGCCTCTAACTCAACTTCCACAATTTATGTTGATTTTTCGAAATCACGTTACTGCTGCTGTCCCAAGCAGATTTATTACCCATTCTTTGGATTCATATTATTTAACATGTATATCTTCAAATCAATATCATATAACCTTTCACCATAACCGAATACACACATACACATATGAGATTTTCACATATACTTCTCAGTTCACATTCATGATTCAATTCCGATCAATCTAACATATAAAAGTATATAATACATACCTGACCAGCTTAATGTATTGAACATATTCAATGGTAGTTTACTACGAACATTCGAAATCATAATCTTACTCCAATCATCGGCATTAAGTCTGCTAGGTTTAAAACCCAAATCCAATCACCACCACAAAGCATGTGGGACTTTAAGCCCGGATATAATACCAGCACAAAGCTTGCGGGACTTTAGCCCGGATATAACACCAACACGAATGCCTTCGGGACTTAGCCCAGATATAACACCAGCACGAATGCCTTCGGGACTTAGCCCGGATATAACACCAGCACGAATGCCTTCGGGACTTAGCTCGGATATAATTCTCCATTATCATACACACATATATATATATCATAACACATTAGCATTTCATTTACATTACTTGAACACAAGCACAACATGCTTATCAACTATTCCACTTTCGGCTCACTAGCCACATACAAAGAACACGATTGCGTTTCGCTATCCAACATGATTTCTATAACCATTCGGCTACAAGTCATATGCACAAATTATTTGTCCCACTACGTAATTCAAGTAGAACCAATAGGTCACAATTTATTTATTATGCTTATATACCATGATTTTATCAAATCATAAGCTAAGTTTCATTACTCAAAGACTTACCTTGACTGTCGTCGAATGACTACAGATATGATATTTGGTTAGTTTAGCTTTTTCCTTTATCCGAATTAGGCTCCTTAAGCTCTTGAGCTAGATTAAACAAATTCACTTGTCACTAATTCATTAATCATGCCTTTTATTCGGTTATATTATAATTTGCTCATAACAAGAATTTCAACTATTACTTAAAAATGCATTCGACAGCACATACATTTCAAAACCAATATAATTCTTTCATTCATGAACACATTCGGCTATGTTAAAATAAATTTTTAACAATTTAAGCATCAGCTTCTATCAACTAATAATAGATTTCGTACATTAACATTTCACTCAATTGACATATTAACTATTTTAACCCTCCTTCACTACATGACAACAAAACCTCAACCATTTAACATATAACAACAATTTTCCTCAATTCATCTCCTAAGTTCACTTTCGGCTCTTACACAACAAATAAATAATTAACTTTTAATTTCAATATTTAGCAAACTCAAACATTATCTTTCATCCATTACTAATTCAAAACATTAAAATATTCAAGATCCAACACATAGTAGCCAAAACCGAATATCATAAGCTAATGACCTCACCTTAAACAAACTTATTAAGCCTTTAAATCAACTTCTAACCATCTCACATTTAAAATTATCCATCATTTAATCTTCATGCTTACATGCCATAACCGTATGGTTCTTATCACACTTGGACCACAAAATGCATAAATTTCACAAATTCTAATTACTATCATAAGCTCAATTTCGGCTAACACTCAATTAAATACTTACAATCTAGCACTAATTTAGCATTTCAACATAGCCGATTGTGTGACAGCCCAAAATTGACCCTAGTCGGGAAGTGGTTTTGGGACCGCTAAACCGGGTCACCGAAATGTTTGAATGTGATATTTATTGTCTAGAGTATGTAATTATGAATATGTGAAAATTTCAAGCTTCGATTTAGTCGATTGCATGTGAATTCAGTTAGTAGGATTTGTGTGACACTTTTGAAATGTGATAGGCTAATCTATAAGGATCTAATAGTGCATGTAATAAAAAGGGAGGACTTGCATGTCAAATTTCCCCCTCTAATTAGTAGTGGCCGGCCATGCTATGAGTGGAAACATGTCACAAACATGTTATGTTAGTGAGGTATGTTAGGAAAAATAAAATAAGGAGTATGGGTAATAAAGAAATGGAAAAAAAAGAAAGAATGTGTGTGAGTGTTCCCCCCCCAATTGCCATGAGTTAAAGAAAAGAAAAAAAAAATTGTTCATCCTTTTTCATTTCTTTTGGCCGAAAATTCTAAGGAAGGAGGAAGGAGTTCTTGCTTCATGTTTGGTTTGGAAGAGGATTAGGAGGAGGTTTGGCCATACTTGTATCTAGATTAAGGTATGTTTGAGGTTGTGCCATGAGATTCATGCATGTTTTTAGTTGCTAGCTTGAGTTCTAATTAGCCCATGGTTCAAATCTTTGCTATGTCATGGGGATGATATTCAGCCTAGGTGGATTTTGTGTTAATGCCATTGCATGCTAAATATGAAGCTTGTTAATGATACATGTGATGGTGGATTGATGACTCTTGGATTTTCTTTTTAGCATTTTGAGTGAGACATTAAGTTCTTTGTTTAACCATGACCAAAATTGAAATGGTTTGGTGTTGTGATGTATTCGGCCATGGTATATCCATAAGTATGATTTATGCTTATTGCATGGTAGATAAGATTTGTGTTTTGGATTTATGTTCATGTTTAGTTATAATCAACTTTGAGATTCGGCTCTTGCACATATATATATATGTTTGCACATGACGTATTGGTATGACATACAAGGTATATATTTACATATGATGGTGTTTCGGCTATGGAGTACATGATGGATGCGTATTGAGTTATAATATGTAATGCATTAGTTAGTAAAAGGTATGCCATTTGTGTGTGGTATTGAGTATATAATTGGCCTCAACATAGACATGCATAATCGGCCACATGAATGAGTACATAGGTTGATGTGTTGTTCGGCCATAGGTAAGCATATTGAAGGCTTTATCTTGACTTAGAAAATTCGGCTAAGGAGAGTATTAACTAATGTGTTGAGTTTGATTCATGATTCCGTACATATGTGACTTTAATGTCTAATGAATATATGTGGGCCAAGTACCTTGAGTTCCTCTTTTCGATGCTCAAATGATTAAATCAATTTATTTGTTAAATTAAGCTCAAGAGCAAAGGGGAACTAAATCCGATAAAGGGAAGGAAAAAGTGGTCGAATAGCCATCGGAATCGTTCGACAACATCCGAGGTAAGTTTTCGAGTAATGGGACTTAAATTATGATTCGATTAGATTATGTCTTAAGTAAATCAAAATCATGCTCTTATATGTGGCTATTGAGCCGAAATTGTAAATGTGATAAGTGTCTTGTGTTTGAGCTTTGGTAATGAAAATGAAATATGAATGTGTCATGATTTATTGATATATGTGCATGGTTACTCGAATGATATCCGGGCTAAGTCCCGAAGGCTTTTGTGCTAAGCGACTACATCCGGACTAAGATCCGAAGGCATTTGTGCTAGCGACTATATCCAGGCTAAGTCCCGAAGGCATTTATGCTAGTGACCATATCCGAGTTAAGACCCGAAGGCCTTGTGCGAGTGGTTATATCCGGCTAAACCCCGAAGATGCTTGATTTGGGAACGAGCGATCTTGCTGTAAAAATTTAAATTAATACGCTCGTAAAATCCCAGCGATGAGGTATGTTTCGTGTGTGCTTTGAATTAGTTGATCCCTTACAAATCTGTATTCGCTCAGTCGATAAATGAGCTACCGGCCTTTGGCTAAGTTGATCTTTTGTGTATGAACATAAGGGTTGGTAATGTGAAGTAAGTATGATATTGAAAATTTGTGCATATGAAATTATCCGTTTAGCTATATGAATGCTATACTTTTGTTGTGCTGGAATCCCTTGCTCAAAACTTACTAAGCATAAATTGCTTACTCCGTTTCTTTGTTTCTCTGTTTTATAGATTTTGGCTCGTCAGCTATCGGACTCGGGATTTTTGGAAGTCGAAGTCTCCCACACTATCAAAGCCCCCTTTTGGTACAATTTTGGTTGAACTTTGAAATGGCATGTATAGGACTACCCTTTTGTTGTTGGTCATGTACCCTTCGGTTTTGTGTAAATTTGGATAGCCATGCGAAAATGGCTTAAATATACTTTGATCATAGCATTATAATCGTTTTGTATGTTGTCCGTCGAGAGGTATGCAAATGTTGGTAACGGTTAGCCATGGGAAGGGTTATTCTTGATCACTTTTGGAATATGTATGACAAACTCTAGTTGATCCATGGAGGATCATGAAATAGGTAAAGTTTACCTAAAAAAAACAGATGCTGGCAGCAGCAGTGATGTGGATGTGAAAAATCAATAAAAATAGTAGGAATGGAATTAAATAGTGAATAAATTATGCAAACAAATCTTGATGAATCTATTTTCATAGGAAAGTAACGAAACGATCATATGGACAGTATGTTAAGAGATATTCAGGTTCTCGTGAGACAGGGCCAGAACGGTTTCTGGATTCCCTGTTCTGAATTTGGAAATTCATTATAAATTAACCAGAGATAATTAGAAGTCATGCCATATATGCATAGATTCCTTTTTGAGTCTAGTTTCTATAGAAACAAACTACATCAGTATTGAAGCCCTGTACAGAGAGATATCCAAGTTGTAATTTGCAAAGGTCAATGTAGTCGATCCCTGTAACATGGGAGACTTTGACTAATAAACTGTACTAATTGGCCCAACCAAAAATTCTATAAAAAAATTTGTAGATGCATATATGAGTCTAGTTTCAGGGAAAAATCACGAATATGATTTTCGAGTTGTGAAACTCAAGATATTATTTTTAAGGTGACAGTGACGCAGTTAGCCAGCTTGCCTGGAAAATTTAAAATTGATTGTGCAAAGAAGTGATTTAAGTCTGCAAACCCCTCGTGTCCGACTCCGACGACGGACTCGGGTACGGGGTGTTACAGATTGTCATTAAACAATTAAGCCACAAATATTAAATTTTATCAAACTCAACCAATTCAAGAATTAAGAAGCTCAAAATTTCTACCATATCTATTTCAAAACATTAACACACTATCCATGAAGTAGAAAACTTCCATGGCCGAATATACATGACAACACCAAACTTAAGATTTACACATGGGCTAAGTAAAAGACTTAGCAACTATCTCAAATTCACTAAAATTTTAAAAGCAAACTCATGGAACATACCTTAGTTCAAGATATCTAAAGGACCGAATGCTTAGCTTCAACCTTTCTTTCACTTACGGCAATGGAAGAAGGAATATGGAAAACATTGTTTTTTTTTGTTTTTTTTGTCACCCTTTTTCCTTTTACTTAATTTTGTTTTCATGTTTTAAATTCATTTCATTTAATAATGTATATATATAAAATACATATATTTAACTCAAGCAATCAACATGGTCGGCCACTAATTTGGAAATGGCAAAATTGACATGCAAATCCTCATCTATTAAATCATATAATGTTTGGCCATTAAAAAAAATTTAACCAAGCACATTTTCTAAGTTTCCAACTTAATTCCTATTTAATGATTTCACATTCAAATGATAAAAATCATTGCATCAATTTTTCACACATGCATTATCTCATATAATAGACATGAAATTTAACATTTAGTTATTTTCATGACTCGGTTTTGTGGTCCCGAAACCACTTCCCGACGAGGGTGAAATTAGGGCTATTACAACTCGCCCCCTTAGAGATTTTCGTCCCCGAAAATCTTATCAACAAAAATATTTTCCATTCTAAAAACGTTTTCAAAAATTTCGGAATCACAAATTTCCATTCATCACATGTATCTCTTTTTACCAACAATCTCTAAACTTTAATTCACACTGACAGATCACATTGGCAGACTATATTATGAATATCTCAACAACTTTGTCGATCGGAATTTTGTACATACTAAACTGAAGACACAGATTCTTCCTTGTTAAAAGATCGATCATGACCCAATGACATTTCTTTTTCAGAAGACAAATAAAATTTTTATTCGGTTTGGATATCAATTCTGTCTCATAACCACTTTTATAACATCACTGATTGCTTTTATTCCATATACACAAAATTTCAACTCTGACAGATAGCAACTTGTCATCTGAATATAGTACTGAAATACACTACAATACACAGTCACTTATACACCTGATCCATATATCTGTATTATTTATTTTAACTCAGATAAACAAAATTTCACAGTCGGAGCTCATATAAAAATCCTTTAACCCATCTGAATACTTATTCCATATAAGAACAATAATAACATTAATAGAAATTTCATATGTCCAGACATCCATAATCGAATAACTGTTACTCTGAACTTATTTTAAACTATCACATCTCAATATACTTTTATACTTCTCAATTTCACTAGAAGAATAGACCTTGCTTAACGTTCAATACTTTTATTCCTTGGTTCAAGAAACATTCAAATTTTTCTGTAATGCCCCAATTTTCTGGAATTCTGTGAATATTGGTAAAATTTCATGCTTTGATTTTTGTCATTTGTGAGTGAAATTATGAAATAGGACCTATGTGAAAATGTTTGAAAATGCTATAGGCTAAATTGTAGTGGCCAAATAAATAGGAGTACAAAATAGGAGGATTTGCATGTCAAACCTCCCATTTTACAAGAAGTGGCCAGCCATCATGTTGTTGAAGACAATATGTGCACTTGATATCCATAATTTATGGTACAAATTGATAAAAAAATTGATAATGGGTTAGGTAAATGTTTCATGATGGGCATGATAAGCATTATGGGCATTTTTTTATTGACATTATGGCATAGGTATGGCACAAATAATATAGGTTATTTTGTGTCATAAAATGTTGGGTAATAAAATAACAAAAGGATGAAAAGAACAAAGTTTTGTCCATCTTTGTTCATCATAGCCGAAAGTTAGAGAAGAGAAAGGAGAGGAGAAAGCTCTTGAGTATTCGGTCACTAGGAGGAGGAAAATTGAAGGTAAGTTCTTGGTACCTTGCTTCTATTTTGAGGTTCATGAGTTCTTGATTCTACCTTAACTCTTGAAGCATATTTTGGTTTTTAGTTGTGTTGTGAGCATTTAGTCATGAATTAAAATGAAGGAAATGGTTGTTGTTTCATGTTCTTTTGATGAAAAATGGAAGATAGGTGAAGTTGAGCCAAACAAATGAGCATGCATGTGCCTTAGATGCTAAAGGGAAAAATCGGCTAACATGTTGTGCTTTAAAATGATGAAATGGAGATTATACTTAAATAAAATCACAGATATGTGATGATTGATTGGTGATATACATGTTTAAATAACATGCATGCAAGGTATGTGTGAAAGAGTGATTTGGTAATAAATCTGCTTGGGACAGCAGCAGTAACGTGATTTTGGAAAATCACCATAAATTGTGGGAGATGAATTAGAAGCTAAATAAATTATGTAATTAAAGCTTATTGAGTCTAGTTTCAAATGAAATAAACAAGAACATATTTTGAATTCTGTACAATGAGAAATTTGATTCGTAATGAAGAGTGGTCAGATTAGTCAAACAGTGAAACATGGGAAACTTTGAGAAAAATCTGGTATTGATTTGCTGAACAAAAAATTCTGAAAATTTTATGGATAGAAGATATATGAGTCTATTTTCAGGGAAAATTAACGGCACTTGATTTGGAGTTTCGTAGCTCCAGTTATAAATGATTTAGTGATTGTTGCTCAGGAAGACAACTTGCAGTGAAATTATGATTATGTGGTAAACACTGACAAAAATTTGTTAATGAGTTGCTTATTGATTTCTTATAAGCTTACTCTGATCTGTAGGTGTGGTTGGCCGAATATTGTAAGGGGTTAATACATAGTTCGTATTTGAATAGTTAGATTAACGTGTTAGTAATCCAATTGTAGGCGGTTCGTGTGTGGATCTCATCAGCATATCGTCGCAAACAGGTGTGTAACTAACACCCTCTTATAGACTAGATCGGCACAAGCCGAAAAATCGAAATGCCGAAAAGCCGGTATTTTGAGATCTTGCGAGTGTGTGAATGCTCATGAGATTAATAGTTTGATGTATATGGTAAATTAAAGTGATAAGACTGTAGAGTGCGCGATTCTGTGCATTTCGATATTTTTGGGCTTAATGGGCCAAAAACGGGATAATGGGCCAACGGGCCCAAATTGTTAAGAAAACGCGGTAAGTGTTTTTGACCGTACATAAATGACTATGTTATGTATGAAAACCTTAAGAATAGTTAAATTACTTGAATACCCCTATGTATGCAAAATTACCGTTATACCCCTAGGGTTACTTTTGACTGAAAAGCATGACGATCTGATTCTGTATGATGTATGCCATGATTATAAATCTGTTGCATGGGGACTTGGGTTATACTATGGAGGAAGCGTCCTGGTGGCTATGCCACAATTTATCTAATCCGGTGGCTCTGCCACATATATCTGTCCTGGTGGCTATTGCCACAATTATCTGATCTGGTGGCTCTGCCACATATATCTGTTCTGGTGGCTCTACCACAATATCTGTATCTAGTGACTTCGTCACAATATCTGGCAGCCTCGCTGCGATTTCTGTGGTGTGTAGCGGTTGGGTGGGTCGAGTAGTCTCCCCACATGGTGTAAGGCTGGTACGGGGGTGTTATGGATGAATCTGAGTTGGGTTTCTGCATAAACATGTAATATCTGTTCTGTTCTGTTATGGGCCTATGGGCTTTATTCTGAATTCTGTTCTGGGTTAAGGCCAACATATTCTAATTCTGTGGTTTGAGCTGATATAGGCTATGGTTGGGTTAATTTACACACTGAGTTTCCCCAAACTCACCCCTTTTATTTTCATCCACGCAGGTAATCCCCAACCATAGTGGGCTTGGAGCTGTGAGGGATTCGGAGTGGCCACCCGTTCTGAAAGTTTGATTTTCTTCTGGTGAACTAGACATCCTTTTATTTATGTTTGAAGTTTTGGGTTTTTAAATGTAATAAGGCTGCTTAATTATTTTTTATGGTTTTAATATGTATTACTAAGATAGGTATTACTTATTTTAACTGTTGAAATTGGATAGCTTTAGGGCGCGTTTTCAAAAACAACAATTGATTTAATAACACGACAACAAGCAAAGCTTCCGCAATGAAATTATTTTCCAAAATTAATCACTTTTCCTAAAAATGACTTAATCAAATCGGTTTCCTAGAAATATCCATGACGTTAAGGTGTGGCAATGGCGGTATGCATGTCTAGGATTGGATCCGAAGGGAGCTTGGTACTTAAGCAGTCCGATGGACTCACCACCTCTTTTCCGGTTTCCTACCTGGTGCGCAGCTTCCATTCACTTTAACCTATAATGAAATTATCTTTTAAAACACTAAGTTTTTCTGGATCAACAATATAAAATGTTTTGAACGCTTCGATGTGGCATGTCGGATCCGGTCATAACGTCTGGGCCGGGTTTGGGATGTTACATTTTCCCTCGAATACTCGAAACTGTCAAATATGCAACACTCATCAGCCGAACAGTTCTTTTTATAATAACTTTAACATTTGTCTCTGAATCTTTAACAAATTCAATCATACATATAATCTGAGTTAAACCACACAACTGAATCAATCTTGTCTAACAAATAATAACTTTTCAAGACCACTTTTCTTTGTGCATGTCGTAACTCTTCAAATATACATTCTATTAGATCTCTTCAGATAACTAATCAAAATTCATTATCACTGCATAACTCGAAAGAACATAACACTCAATCTTTAACTCACTGATATATAAGTGAAAACCAATCCACAGGCCTGAGCTGAATTCTCTACCATTCAGACCCTTATTTATGGTCATTCCTTTCATAAGAATCAGAGAAATCCAAATATATAATCATTATAAACATAATTGTTTCAGATAAAAAAAATATACACTTTAGAACTGAGCCATATCTGATTATTCATATAAGAAAAATGAAAAGAAAACCAGAATACAGAAATCCAAAATACAATGTCGTATCAGAAATCCTAGAATAGAATCTCCCAGAACATAGAAAGAAAGATCAAAATAACTCCTCAGAGAATACCAGAAGAAGACTATAATTAATAACCATGAAATTTCCTCTATAACAGAAATAACACATTCTTCAACATTTTTATAAGATGGAATGCCAATCAATAGAAACAGAAGAATAACCTCATATGAATTTATCCCCAAATTCATTCCGATCATACTACAATGAATTCTCAAACAGAGGAATACGATGATACCGATTATAAACCAATGAAAATAACAATACTTTTATTAAACATCGGAGTCAGATAACATTCTCACTTTATAGCATTTTCATCAGAAAAAGGAACAATCACACATGTGTCTCTGAGAATAAGAAATATACAGAATATTCAAAAGAAATCATCGAAATTCACTTGACTGTAATTATCCAATTCAGACACTCTTACTATTCATTTGTCATTTCGAATTCCATTCTATTTCATTCACTAATGAAAACCACTCAGGAAGAATTCCCAATAGATACATACCTAGACATCATATCTGATTGAATTAAATTACCAGACCAACTTTCTTCTACTAATGACAATATTCAATCTGAAGAACCTTCGGGACATTGTACAAGTCCTTCCAGCCTTAATTCATTGCCAAATCGTTCTGAACTTTGCTTACTTTATCATTATCTCACTATTTAACTCTTTAATCTTTCTTTGCAAACTCGTTCTATTTCATTCCATTGAAACCTTTTAATCATATCACTGGTAAGGGGGTGAGGTCGTTAAGCCTCGAAAGGGAGTTTCATATTCGAATACACAGATAAATTCATCACTCATCATCATAGTATTACACACTTTGATTCAAACACTTCATTCAAACATTTCAATTTTTTTCATCTTGTTACAAACACATTTTCACATATCTCAGTTTCACATGCAACTTTATTTCATGTGAGTATTAACAAAACATAAGTGAATTTATCACGATTCAAACTTTCATTTCTATTACTCAAATTACCAAATAATTTCTTATCAAATTTCCACATTTAGTCTTGATCATTTGTCAATATTTATCCCATTGAAAAATGTCTTACGGTTTTGAGTACGTGTAACGCCCCAATTTTCGGGAATTCTGTGAATGTTGGCATATGTTTAATTATGTTAGTGGGCCTCTAGAAGGCCCAAGCTTAAGATAGAACCTGACAATTTTAGTTAATTTTTGTTCCATAAGAAAAATGGGGTGAAATTATGAAATAGGACCTAGGTGAAAATGTTTGAAAATGCTATAGGCTAAATTGAAGTGGCCAAATAAATAGGAGTGCAAAATAGGAGGATTTGCATGACAAACCTCCCATTTTACATGAAGTGGTCGGCCATCATGTTGTTGTAGACAATATGAGCACTTGATATCCATAATTCATGGTACAAATTGATAATGGGTTAGGTAAATGTTCCATGATAATGGATTAGGTAAATGTTCCATGATAATGGGTTAGGTAAATGTTCCATGATAATGGTTTAGGTAAATGTTCCACGATAGGCATTTCATGTCTTTTGTATTAAAGAATTAAATGGATGAAATATGAAATTTTATTAAAAGAAAAAGGGGTGAAAAGAACAAAGTTTTGTCCATCTTTGTTCATCATAGCCGAAAGTTAGAGAAGAGAAAGGAGAGGAGAAAGCTCTTGAATGTTTGGTCACTTGGGGAAGAAAATTGAAGGTAAGTTCATGGTAGTTTGCTTCTATCTTGATGTTCATGAGTTCTTCTTGGTTCTACCTTAACTCTTGAAGCATATTTTGGTTTTTGGTTGTGTTGTGAGCATTTGGTCATGAATTAAAATGAAGGAAATAGTTGTTGTTTCATGTTCTTTTGATGAAAAATGGAAGATAGGTGAAGTTGAGCCAAACAAATGAACATAAATGTGTCTTAGATGCTAAAGGGAAAAATCGGCTAGCATGTTGTGCTTTAAAATGATGAAATGGAGATTATACTTAAGTAAAATCATAGATATGTGATGATTGATTGGTGATATACATGTTTAAATAACATGCATGCAAGGTATGTGTGAAAGAGTGATTTGGTAATAAATCTGCTTGGGACAGCAGCAGTAACGTGACTTTGGAAAATCACCATAAATTGTGGGAGATGAATTAGAAGCTGAATAAATTATTTAATTAAATCTTATTGAGTCTAGTTTCAATTGAAATAAACGATAACATATTTTGAATTCTGTACAATGAGAAATTTGATTCGTAATGAAGAGTGGACAGATTAGTCAAACAGTGAAACATGCGAAACTTTGAGAAAAATATGGTATTGATTGGCCAAACTAAAAATTCTGAAACTTTTATGGATATAAGATATATGAGTCTATTTTCAGGGAAAATTAACGACACTTGATTTGGAGTTTCGTAGCTCCAGATATAGATGATTCAGTGACTGTTGCTCAGGAAGACAGCTTGCAGTGAAATTATGATTATGTGGTAAACATTGACAAAAATTTGTTAATGAGTTGCTTATTGATTTCTTATAAGCTTACTATGATCTGTAGGTGTGGTTGGCCAAATATTGTAAGGGGTTAATACGTAGTTTGTATTTGAATAGTTAGATTAACGTGTTAGTAATCCAATTGTAGGTGGTTCGTGTGTGGATCTCGTCAGCATATCGTCGCAAACAGGTGTGTAACTAACACCCTCTTTCTTAGTCTGGATCGGCAAAAGTCGAAAAGCCGAAATGCCGAAAACTGGTATTTTGTAAATTTGCGAGTGTGCGAATGCTCGTGAGGTAAATCGATTAATGTTTTTGGTAAGCTGCAAAATTTGGACTGCAAAGTGCATGATTTTTGTGCCCTCGATATTTTTGGCCTTAATGGGCCAAAATTGGAATGATAGGCCAACGGGCCCAATTCGGTAAGAACCCTTGGTACGTGATTCTGTTAGTACGTGAAAGTAGGAATATGCATGAAAAACCCTAAAATAGATAAATTATAGAAATACCTTTAAAAGTGGAAAATTTACAGTTTTACCCCTAGTAGATAAATTACCGAAATACCCCTAGGGTTTAAATTGACCTAAATGCATGTTTGACTGTTGTTATTTACTGCATGCCATGTTGTTATTATCTGATGCATGGGATTAGGATATTGACGGAGGAAGTACTGAAAGTGGCTTGTTCACGTACTGGAGGCTTTGCCTCAATTTACTATTAACTGAGCAGCAAGGCTACAACTGTGAAGTGTTGGGATTGGTGAGTTGAGCTATTCCCCACATAGAGTGTAGGGCTGGTACGGGTGGAGTGTAGTGGTTGGTGGGTTGAGTAGTCTCCCTAAATGGGCTTGCATATGTTATTGATGTTGCATGTATTTTGAAATGGGCCTATGGGCCATATTGTTATCTGAATAAGGGGCTAAGGCCCAGTTTATTGTAATCTGAAAAGGGCTCTGGCCTAGTATCACTGTTACCTGAATGGGCTTAGGCCCAATGGGCTTGAGCTGACTTGGGCTTTGAATGGGTTTTCCTTACACACTGAGTTTCCCCAAACTCACCCCTTCTTTAACCTTGCAGGTGAGCCTTGATGTAGGTGATTTGGAGCAGGAGGGGATTCAGAGTGGCCATGGTGAATACTTTTGGGTTTGAAAAAGAGACTGGTTTTCTTAAGTTATTTTTAATTACTATTTAATTTTTGGGTTGTAAAAAGGCCATTTTAACTTTATTTTCTTCTTTGATTTTCTGGGATTATATTATTTTAAACAACTTTAAATTGATGGATACTAATTCAAATGGGCTAGACTTAGGGCGTGATTTCAAAATGATACTTGTTTTTTTTTAAATAACATGACGTCACGAATATTCGATTTACCAAAGATAATCACTCAAAGAAATTTCAACTTGTTATAACCAAGTGTGGCAATGGATGTGGGCATGTCTAGGATTGGATCCAATCAGAGAGCTTGGTACTTAAGCAGCCTTCATGGCTCACCTCCTCTGTTATGGATACCTACCTGGTGCCCAGCTTCTATTCACTTGGTTAGTTTGACAAAAGTCGGCTTTTAAAACACTGAAAAGGGAACACGGGTTTTTGACTTCAATGTGGCATGTCAGATTCGGGCTTAACGTCTGGGCCGGGTTTGGGGTGCTACATTTAGTGATATCAGAGCCTAGATTGAAACAACTCGACTGTGTAATGGGTTTACAAAAACAAAGATTTTCGAAAGCGAAAATTTTATAAAGAAAGCGAAAAACTCTATTTTCAAAATTTAGATCTTTAGAAGGTGGCATTCTGAATCTCCGGCTCAAGTCTGTAAGTATTCTGAATTTTTCTAAATATTTTCCTGAATTATATGTCTGTACTGAAACCCTACTAGGACACTCTAGATAGGATGATACTGAAACCATAGGAAAATTTGATAAGAGATTGAAACTGTAGCTAGACTTCGATTCTGCGAAAACAAACTCTGAACTACTGTCTGATTCATAAAACATCTGTAATAAACACTCGAATATTAATTGATGCATAAAAATTCGTAATCAAGATAATACGATATGAGTACAAGAGGCCGTGGACGGAGCCGAGGAAGTGCTCGAGCGAGATCTTTGTCTTCGAGACATATGCCGGCAGTGGATGCACCGGTACCACCGGCAACAGAGGTAGAGTCTAATGACTGTGGTGCCGAGGATGATGCCCTGTCACAGGCAATGCTTCGTGTTCTAGAAAGGGTTTCCAGGGCAAGTACGGGCAATGGAATTCGGGGATCTATTTCTGAACGACTTCGGGCTAACGGAGTGGAGATCTTTAGGGGCATGTCTGGTATAGCCCCGAATGTGGCGGACTATTGGTTGGAGGCCACAGAATGGATTATGGACAACTTGGACTGCTCTGAGGAGATTGTGAGTGGGGTATCTGTACTAAGTCCTTTGGGTCACTCGGTTAGGGTAGACAAACTGTATAGGGATGTACCCTTAGAAACTCAAGGTAGGATTTTCCCTGGAGATCTGATGGAGTTACCATTCGAAGAGTATGATCTCATTTTGGGAATGGACTGGCTTCTTAAGCATAAGGTGACCCTGAATTGTACTGCTAAACGAATGGTGTTAATGACCACAAAGGATGAGGAGGTTATGGTGATAGGTGAGCGAAGGGATTATTTGTCCAATGTGGTGTCGGCATTAAGGGCTGAAAAGTGGATTCGGAAAGGTTGTGAGGTCTATTTGGCATTTGTAAGCCAGTCAAAAGAGAAGGGACTGACAGTGGATAAGGTTAGGACCGTAAAGGAGTTCCAAGATGTTTTTCCGGAGGAGCTTCCAACATTGCCTCCGAACCGAGAAGCTGAGTTTGGAATAGATTTGTTGCCTGGAACGGCGCCCGTGTCCATCGCATCGTATAGGATGGCACCGAAGGAGTTAGTGGAGTTAAAGGCTCAAATTCAAGAGTTGTTGGATAGGGACTTTATTAGGCCAAGCGTGTCTCCATGGGGAGCACCGGTGCTATTCGTGAAAAGAATGATGGTAATGCGGAAGTGCATTGATTATCGCCAGTTGAACAAACTGACGGTTAAGAATAAGTATCCACTGCCAAGGATTGACAATCTGTTCGACCAGCTTAAAAGAGCTTCTGTATTCTCCAAGATCGACCTTTGATCTGGATATCATCAATTAAGGGTCAAGGAGGTAGATATCCATAAGACGGCATTCAGGACTCGGTATGGTCATTACGAGTTTCTGGTTATGCCATTTGGACTGACGAACGCTCCTGTAGCGTTTATGGATCTGATGAATCGTGTGTTCCAACTATGTTTGGATCAGTTCGTAGTCGTCTTTATTGACGATATCCTGGTATATTCTGAAATTGAAGCGAAACATGATGAGCATCTCCGTATAGTGCTGCGAGTGTTAAGGGAGAAGGAACTCTTCGCAAAGTTCAGCAAGTGTGAATTTTGGTTGAGGGAGGTAACCTTCTTAGGACATGTGGTCTCTTCCAAAGGGATTAAGGTGGACCCTCGAAAGATTGAAGCAATTTTGGAGTGGAAGTCACCTAGGACGGTGTTGGAAATTCGAAGTTTCCTAGGGTTGGTAGGATACTACAAAAGGTTTGTGGAAGGTTTTTCTGTGATGGCAGCACCTCTTACAAAACTCATAAGGAAAGGGGTACCGTTTGTATGGACTGAGACCCAGCAAGAGGCTTTTGAGAAGTTGAAGAAAGTTCTGACTGAAGCACCTGTGTTAATTCAGCCAAAGTCTGGGAAGGATTTTACTATGTACAGTGATGCATCACATGTAGGCTTGGGCTGCGTGTTAATACAGGAGGGTAAGGTGGTTGCATATGCATCATGACAGCTTAAACCTCACGAAGGGAACTATCTTACTCATGATTTGGAGTTGGTGGCAATGATATTTGCACTTAAGATTTGGAGACATTACTTGTATGGGGAGAGGTGTATTATATACACAGACCAGAAGAGTCTTAAGTATTTGTTGACTCAGAAGGAGCTGAACCTTAGGCAAAGGAGATGGATTGAGTTGCTTAAGGATTATGACTGTTCGATCGAGTATCACCCAGGCAAGGCTAATGTGGTAGCTGATGCTTTAAGTCGTAGAACCGTATCTGATCTAGAGCAATGTTTGCTCGTTTGATTCTGTATGATGATGGCAGTTTGTTGGCTGAATTGCAAGTAAGGCCAACCTGGGTGGACCAGATTAAGGAAAAGCAGTTGGAAGATGAGTCTTTGGTTGCTCGTTTTCAACAAGTTAAGGAAGGGGAAACTTCTGAGTTCGATTTAAATGGTGATGGAGTTCTGTGTTTTCGAGGAAGAGTTTGTGTTCCGAGGGACTCTGATTTAAGGTAGACAACATTGAAGGAAGCTCATGGAGGACTTTGTGCCATGCATCCTGGAGGGAACAAGTTGTATCACGACTTGCGAGAATTGTACTGGTGGCCTGGACTTGAACAAGAAGTAACGGAGTTTGTAGGGAAATGTCTGACATGCCAGCAAGTGAAAGCTGAGCATCAATTACCTTCTGGACTGTTGCAGCCGGTGAAGATACCACTTTGGAAGTGGGAGAGGGTAACCATGGACTTTGTGAGTGGGTTGCCCTTGACACCATCAAAGAAAGACTCGGTGTGGGTGATTGTGGATAGGTTGACCAAATCGGCCCATTTCATACCTGTTTGTACTGAATTTTCACTTCAAAAGTTAGCCAAGTTGTATGTGGCAGAGATTGTGTGACTTCATGGAGTCCCAGTTTCAATTATTTCTGATCGGGATCCCAGATTTACATCTCGATTTTGGCAAAGGTTGCATGAGGCGTTGGGGACGCGATTGAATTTTAGTACAGCTTTCCATCCCCAGACTGATGGTCAATCGAAAAGGGTTATTCAGATTCTGGAAGACATGTTGAGGGGATGCATGATTGACTTTCGAGGTAGTTGGGAGGATTGCTAGCCATTGGCAGAGTTTGCATACAATAACAGCTACCAAGCAAGTATTCAGATGGCTCCATATGAGGCACTTTATGGGCGGAGATGTCGTATGCCTACGTGTTGGACAGAGTTGGGTGAACGACAAGTGCTTGGACCGGAGTTGGTGGCAGATACTGAAAGTAAGGTTAAGTTGATAAGAGATCGATTAAAGGAGGCATCTGATAGACAAAAGTCGTATGCGAATCTAAAGCGCAAATAGATAGAGTTCACGGTTGGGGATATGGTTTTCTTAAAGGTTTCACCTTGGAAGAAGATCTTGAGATTCGGCAAGAAAGGCAAATTGAGTCCGCGGTTTATAGGGCCTTATCGGGTTCTTAAGCGGGTAGGGCCAGTAGCGTATCAGTTAGAGTTACCACCAGAGTTAGACAGAATCCATGACGTCTTCCATGTGTCTATGTTAAGACAATATAGATCGGATCCCTCACATGTTGTGCCAGTGGAGGAGATTGAAGTAAGGACTGATTTGACCTTTGAGGAAGAACCCATACAAATTTTAGATCAAGAGGTTAAAGTTCTAAGAAGGAAGTTGGTTCCGTTGGTAAAAGTACTGTGGCGTAATCATGGAAGGGAAGAAGCTACTTGGGAATCAGAAGAGACTATGCATCAACAATACACTCAACTATTTGGATCAGGTAAATTTCGAGGCCGAAATTTCTTTAAGGGGGGTAGAGTTGTAACGCCCCAATTTTCGGGAATTCTGTGAATGATGGCATAGGTTTAATTATGTTAGTGGGCCTCTAGAAGGCCCAAGCTTAAGATAGAACCCGGCAATTTTAGTTAATTTTTGTTCCATAAGAAAAAGGGGGTGAAATTATGAAATAGGACCTATGTGAAAATGTTTGAAAATGCTATAGGCTAAATTGAAGTGGCCAAATAAATAGGAGTGCAAAATAGGAGGATTTGCATGACAAACCTCCCATTTTACATGTTGTAGACAATATGAGCACTTGATATCCATAATTCATGGTACAAATTGATAATGGGTTAGGTAAATGTTCCATGATAATGGATTAGGTAAATATTCCATGATAATGGGTTAGGTAAATGTTCCATGATAATGGTTTAGGTAAATGTTCCATGATGGGCATTTCATGTCTTTTGTATTAAAGAATTAAATGGATGAAATATGAAATTTTATTAAAAGAAAAAGGGGTGAAAAGAACAAAGTTTTGTCCATCTTTGTTCATCATAGCCGAAAGTTAGAGAAGAGAAAGGAGAGGAGAAAGCTTTTGAATGTTTGGTCACTTGGGGAAGAAAATTGAAGGTAAGTTCATGGTAGTTTGCTTCTATCTTGATGTTCATGAGTTCTTCTTGATTCTACCTTAACTCTTGAAGCATATTTTGGTTTTTGGTTGTGTTGTGAGCATTTGGTCATGAATTAAAATGAAGGAAATGGTTGTTGTTTCATGTTCTTTTGGTGAAAAATGGAAGATAGGTGAAGTTGAGCCAAACAAATAAACATGCATGTGCCTTAGATGCTAAAGGGAAAAATCGGCTAGCATGTTGTGCTTTAAAATGATGAAATGGAGATTATACTTAAGTAAAATCATAGATATGTGATGATTGATTGGTGATATACATGTTTAAATAACATGCATGCAAGGTATGTGTGAAAGAGTGATTTGGTAATAAATCTGCTTGGGACAACAGCAGTAACGTGACTTTGGAAAATCACCATAAATTGTGGGAGATGAATTAGAAGCTGAATAAATTATTTAATTAAAGCTTATTGAGTCTAGATTCAAATGAAATAAACGAGAACATATTTTGAATTCTGTACAATGAGAAATTTGATTCGTAATGAAGAGTGGACAGATTAGTCAAACAGTGAAACATGCGAAACTTTGAGAAAAATCTGGTATTGATTGGCCAAAGAAAAAATTCTGAAAATTTTATGGATATAAGATATATGAGTCTATTTTCAGGGAAAATTAACGGCACTTGATTTGGAGTTTCGTGAGACCTCACACTATCACACTTTACTTACGGCATGTATAGCTAGACTCTTACACTTTCTATGTTAGTCCGAGAACTGACTAAACCATAGTTCTGATACAATTAAATGTAACACTCCTAACCTGTATCCGTTGCCAGAATAAAGTTATGAGGTATTACTTGACTGAACAAAACTTCTATAAGGTCAAAGATACTTACCAGACATAAATTATCAACAATGCAAACATGTCTCATTGATTTTCCATAAGAGCTCTTATAAATTTCCAAAATGACTCACTATCAAAACATAACCGAATATCTAATAACAAATTAACTACTATCAAGTTATAACTAAAACATTTCACCACATTAGTTCAATTATAAGGCTTCTCTAAACAAAATGAGCAAGCCATCTTCGCATGGCTATAATGTATACAAAGTCGAAATATCATTCTACCTATAGTCTATCCTATACATGCCTTAAACCATGATGATATACAATCTTCTCAACTCACATAATGACTCGATAGTGTGATGATATCTTCGGCCCTTCCAACTCGAGCTAAAGTATATACCTATAAGAAATGGAAAAGAGAACACGTAGTAAGCTACAATGCTTAGTAAGTTTTAAGCAATGCAAACAATTAATTTACTTATAGATCGATTATTCAAATTTTCAAGAAATCATTCCTAGATAATTTCCATTTTGGCCAAGTATCCATGAACATAATTCATATTTAGCAAATTCACCTCACTTGAATCTGAACTCAATTAAAACCAAATATTGAAATTACAAATAAGATCATAAGAACTCGAAAAGCATCTCATTAACAAGTTTTAACCATGTTTGCAACAAAATCACAAATTCACTACAAGTTGTCTTCCTGAGCAATAGTCACTAAATTATTTATAACTGGAGCTAAGAAACACCAAATCAAGTGCCGTTAATTTTCCCTGAAAATAGACTCATATATCTTCTATCCATCAAGTTTTCAGAATTTTTGGTTTGACCAATCAATACCATATGTTTATTGAAGTTTCCCATGTTTCACTATTTGACTAATCTGACCACTCTTCACTACGAATCAAATTTATCATTATACAGAATTCGAAATATCTAATCGTTTATTTCATTTGAAACTATACTCATTAGGGATTCTATGAATATAAATTTTATCTTATAACCATTTTTTTACCATTTATAATGATTTTATGAAAACAGAACAGGGGACCTCGAAGTCATTTTGACTCTGTTCCATGCCACTTCAAATATCTCATTATTGGCAATTCTTTTGCTTACACGGTTTCTTTTATAAGAAACTAGACTCGTTAACATTTCATGACATAATTTATTCAGCCTCTAACTCAACTTGCACAATTTATGGTAATTTTCCGAAATCACGTTACTGCTGCTGTCCCAAGCAGATTTATTACCCATTCTTTGGATGCATATTATTTAACATGTATATCTCCAAATCAATCTCATATAACCTTTCACCGTAACCTAATACACACATACACATATGAGATTTTAACATATACTTCTCATTTCGCATTCATGATTCAATTCCAATCAATCTAACATATAAAAGTATATAATACATACCTGACCAACTTAATGTATTGAACATATTCAATGGTAGTTTACTACGAACATTCGAAATCATAATCTTACTCCAATCATCAGCATTAAGTCTGCTAGGTTTAAAACCCAAATCCAATCACCACCACAAAGCATGCGGGACTTTAAGCCCGGATATAATACCAGCCCAAAGCCTGCGGGACTTTAGCCCAGATATAACACCAGCACGAATGCCTTCGGGACTTAGCCCGGATATAACACCAACACAAATGCCTTCGGGACTTAGCCCGGATATAACACCCGCACGAATGCCTTCAGGACTTAGCCCGGATATAATACCAGCACGAATGCCTTCAGGACTTAGCCTAGATATAACACCAGCACGAATGGCTTCGGGACTTAGCCCGGATATAACTCCAGCACGAATACCTTCGGGACTTAGCCCGGATATAATTCTCCATTATCATGCACACACATATATATCATAACACATTAGCATTTCATTTACATTACTTGAACACAAGCACAACATGCTTATCAACGATTCCACTTTCGGCTCAATAGCCACATACAAAGAACACGATTTCGTTTCGCTATCCAACATGATTTCTATAACCATTTTGCTACAAGTCATATGCACAAATTATTTATCCCACTATGTAATTCAAGTAGAACCAATAGGTCACAATTTATTTATTATGCTTATATACCATGATTTTATCAAATCATAAGCTAAGTTTCATTACTCAAAGACTTACCTTGACTGTCGTCGAATGACTACGGATATGCTATTCGGTTAGTTTAGCTTTTTCCCTTATCCGAATTAGGCTCCTTAAGCTCTTGAGCTACATTAAACAAATTCACTTGTCACTAATTCATTAATCATGCCTTTTATTCGGTTATATTATAATTCGCTCATAACAAGAATTTCAACTATTACTTAAAAATGCATTCGGCAGCACATACATTTCAAAACCAATATAATTATTTCATTCATGAACACATTCGGCTATGTTAAAATAAATTTTTAACAATTTAAGCATCCTCTTCTATCAACTAATATGAGATTTCATTCATTAACATTTCACTCAACTGACATATTAAATATTTTAACCCTCCTTCACTACATGAGAACAAAACCTCAACCATTTAACATATAACAACAATTTTCCTCAATTCATCTCCTAAGTTCACTTTCGGCTCTTACACAACAAATAAATAATTAACTTTTAATTTCAATATTTAGCAAACTCAAACATTATATTTCATCCATCACTAATTCAAAACATTAAAATATTCAAGATCCAACACATAGTAGCCAAAACCGAATATCATAAGCTAATGACTTCGCCTTAAACTAACTTATTAAGCCTTTAAATCAACTTCTAACCATCTCACATTTAAAATTATCCATCATCTAATCTTCATGCTTACATGCCATAACCTATGGTTCTTATCACACTTGGACCACAAAATGCATAAATTTCACAAATTCTAATTACTATCATAAGCTCAATTCCGCTAACACTCAATTAAATACTTACAATTTAGCACTAATTTAGCATTTCAACATACCCGATTGTCATTAAACAATTAAGCCACAAATATTAAATTTTATCAAACTCAACCAATTCAAGAATTAACAAGCTCAAACCTTATCCTTCTACCATATCTATTTCAAAACATTAACACACTATCCATGAAGTAGAAAACTTCCATGGCTCGAATATACATGACAACACCAAACTTAAAATTTACACATGGGCTAAGTAAAAGACTTAGCAACTATCTCAAATTCACTAAAATTTTAAAAGCAAACTCATGGAACATACCTTAATTCAAGATATCTAAAGGACCGAATGCTTAGCTTCAACCTTTCTTTCACTTACGGCAATGGAAGAATGAGTATGGAAAACATTGTTTTTTTTGTCACCCTTTTTCCTTTTATTTAATTTTGTTTTCATATTTTAAATTCATTTCATTTAATGATGTATATATATAAAATACATATATTTAACTCAAGCAATCAACATGGTCGGCCACTAATTTGGAAATGGCAAAATTGACATGCAAATCCTCATCTATTAAATCATATAATGTTTGGCCATTAAAAAAAATTTAACCAAGCACATTTTCTAAGTTTCCAACTTAAGTCCTATTTAATGATTTCACATTCAAATGATAAAAATCATTGCATCAAATTTTCACATATGCATTATCTCATATAATAGACATGAAATTTAACATTTAATTATTTTCATGACTCGGTTTTGTAGTCCCAAAACCACTTCTTGACTAGGGTCAAATTAGGGCTATTACAGAGTAAAAATAAATAAAATAAATTTAATTTAATTTGAAACAAAATCCCACTACATAACAACTCCCCCAACCCCACTAACCACCAAATCCCACTAAATCCAACCACTAACCTCATCCAATTACCTCATAATCCCAACTCCACCGAACATCTATCAGACAACCGAAACAAAAATTAAATTTCCTGCTCACGCAGGGATTCGAGCACAAGACCTCAAGGCAAACTAACCCTTTACCACTCGAACCAAAAAACTCATTCTGGTATGAGTTTACCAAAATTATAATATAATCCTACCTAAAAGGGATAATGTTAGGACCAAAAAAACAGGATTTTCCATTACTAGGACTTAAACCCAAGACCTCAAACACACACCCATATAACTTAACCACTAAAACAGATACATTTTTATGATAGAATATACAGAAACAAAAATAAATTAGTCAGGGCGTTACAACTCTACCCCTTCAAAGAAATTCTGGCCTCGAAATTTACATGATCTGAACAGATAAGGGTACAACTGACGCATCAAGTCCTCAGGTTTCCACGTGGCTTCCTCAGTGCCATGATTACACCATAGAACCTTAACTAATGGAATAGACTTCCTCTTCAAAATCTTTACGTGTCAACCCAAAATTTGAACCGACTCCTCCTCAAATGTCAAATCTGGTCTAACCTCGATCTCCTCAATAGAAACAACGTAAGATGGATCAGACCGATACTGCCTCATCATAGAGACGTGAAATATGTCATGGATACAGTCTAACTCTTGAGGTAGCTCCAACTGCTAAGTGACAGGTCCTATAGGCTTTAGAACTCGATACAGTCCAATGAACCTGGGACTCAACTTTCCCTTTTGTTTGAATCGCTAAACATTCTTTCATAGAGATACCTTAAGAAAAACAAAGTCACCCATAGAGTATTCGATATCCCTCCTTTTCAAATATGCATAGGACTTCTGTCTATTGAAAGTTGCCTTCAGACGATCCCGAATTAATTTGACTTTGTCCTCAGTCTCAAAAAAAAACTCAGGACCCGAAACCCATCACTCACCCAGCTCAATCCAATATAGCGGAGTACTACACTTATGATTGTACAGAGCCTCGTAAGGTGGCATCTGTATGCTAGACTGAAAATTGTTGTTATAGGTAAACTCAGCTAAAGGAAGAAAATCCTCCAAACTCCCTCATAAATCAATTACACAACTCTAAAGCATATCCTCCAGTATCTGAATCACCCTTTTAGATTGACCATTGGTCTAAAGATGGAACGCAATTGTCCATCTAATCTGGTGTCAGTGTACTATGTGGGGAACCAACATCAGAATAGAAGAGGACAAGGACCCTAGTCCAACTTCTACAATCCTTCATGGCGTAATCATCCTAACTTTTCTTGGAGCAACCAAGGGAATAGACCAATAACAACTTATTGCAACATAGACCCAACCAATCTCAAGGGTTTAATCAGCAAGCTCCCAAAGCACCTCAGGTTGAGGCATCAAATAGTTTGGAGAACTTGTTGAAGGCGTACATGGCAAAGAATGACGCTTTGATCCAAAGCCAAGCAGCAACATTGAAAAATTTGGAAAAACCAAATGGGTCAGTTAGCTATAGAGCTTCGTAATAGATCATAAGTGTAACACCCGTAACACGTATCCATCGTCGAACTAGGGTTAAAGGCATTACCAGAAAAATCAGAATATTTTACGAGCAATTCATATACATTATCCACAATCATAGTAAAAAATTATCATAGAGTCCCTTATATAGGTCATCGAGACCTTAAACATGCATCTGAAAGGGGTCGTGACTAAATCGAGTTCATACAAAAATTTTCGAAACTTAAACAATTTTTCAAAGTTTTACCAGTCACATGCTCGTGTGAGGAGGCTGTGTGCCTCACACGGCTTTAGACACGCCCTGTGTGTCTAGGCCATGTCAAAATAGGGCATACAGACTGACTTGTCCATACGGGCACAAGACACTCCCGTGTGCCAGGCCATGTGAAAATTAGGGAGGCTACTGACTTGAGTCACATGGCTAGTCACACGCTTGTGTATCTAGCCCGTGCTCGAAACTGAATTGGCCACACGGCCTAGCACATGCCCGTGTGTGCGACCGTGTGGTCTGGCCAGGTTCATTTCGAAATGGCTCTCGAGCGACATGGCCAAGACCCACGTCCGTGTCTCTTCCCTACAAGCAACAAATAAACATCAATTGCATAACAAATGCTCATCCATTTCACGACCAATACATACACAAATAATGTCATATAATTACCAATCAAATTCATCCTTATTCACCATTCCAAATCATACCAAATCATGAGCCAAAGTCATGCCAAAACATATGATTTATAACCTTCATACATTCCTTTCATTCTCATACCAAATTCTTACCCAATTCTAAAATATGCACATACCAAATTGACCATTTCTTTTGGCTAACCAAATGCACATCATAATGACACACTTGCATCACATAATTCATACCAAAAACACATTCATATACACAACCAAAACCAAGCCAAATCACATGGCTAAATATATACATTACCAAACATATTCACACACTTCTAGCCTATACATGCCATACTTCAATATATACATTTTCAAAACGTACCAAAAAGAAGTTCGATAGTGTAGTGATGATCCCTGAGTTCCCGATAACTATGATATTTACAAAACAGTTGAAAAAACACACAAAGTAAGCTTTCAAAAGCTTAGTAAGCCATATACAAATAAACCTAACACGTTAAGCATAAATGCATCATCAAATTACATATATTTCATAGCCAAATACTATCACAAACCTCAATGTTCATATACATTTCACATATTCCAAATTCATTTACACATATAGCATATTTTCTCATGCCTTTATCACATATCAACATTTTTTCACTAAAGTACATATACCTACCTTTATTTCTCAAACATAATATTTATTTCAAGCGTACCTGATTCGGATACACATTTCATATATTCATACTTTTCTTGGAATAACCGTTGAATTGTTCGGAATCACAAGGATACACAAATAACTCAGAAAGCTCATACAATACCGACGTCCCAGACGTGGTCTTATATGTAATCAAATATAGATGCCACTATCCTAGACAGGTCCTACACGAAATCAAATATGATGCCGATGTCCCAGACATGGTCTTACATGTAAATCATAAGTCGATGCCAACGTCTTGGGTGTGGTCTTACACGAAAACACATATCGGATCCTATGTCATGACATATGTATCCTAACTATTCCTAAGGTTTGTACGGGACCTTTTGGACGTCGGAACCTTGTTAATACTTTCTCGAATATCTTATATTCAATGCATTAAGCTATTCATCATTATTCAATAGCATATAAGCACAAATAAATCATTTCAAACACATTTATTTGTATATAGACTTACCTCGTACGGATTCGAATGAAAAGAATCGGCTACTCGACGACTTTCGACTTTTCCTAATCTAAATCTATTTTCTTTGGTTCTTGATCTAAACATATTCAAATTTAACTCTTTTATTCAACAAATCATTCAAATCAATCCATAAACACATATTTAGGGTATTTTACAAATTAGCCCTCACATTTTCACTTTTTTGCACTTTAATCTAATCACAAAAATCACAAAATATACAAAATTTCCATATACCCATGTTAGGCCAAATTCTCTTAGTATTCATATAATCCCATATGTTTCATTTATTTCACATTTTAGTCCCTCAAAATATCACTTTCACAATTTAGTCCAAATTACTCAAATTCATCAAAAATTCAAAGACAAAATATGTTAACGCAAAACATTTATTTCATTTACCAAGAACTAACTTCACAAAACTTATAATTTTATCAATCGCATAACTCAAAATCATCAAAAAAATCAGAAATTCAAACATGGGCTTGATAGAACTCTAAGCAACGATCACAAAATTGTAGAAATTATCAAAAAAGGATCAAAACACATGCCTCAATCAAGCAAAACCTTAGTCGAACCATAAAATCCTTTTCTTCTTCTTTTATTTAGTATTTTCGGCAACCATAAATGAAAATGAACAAAAATTTGACTTTTTTTATTTTAATTAAGCTTAATTATTCAAATACCAAGTTTGCCCTTAATGAACATACATTAAAAATCCATCAACTATGGACATGTTTGTCCATCCATTAAGCTAATGGTTTTATAACAATATAAGAACCCCGCATTTAATAAGACATAACAAATAGGCACTTTAGAAAATAGAAGACCACTTTTACATTTTACGCGATTAGCTCCTTTTATCAAATTAAGTACACAAATGATTAAATTTTTATTTAAAATTTTCACACATACCAGTTCACATACAATAAGATGGAAAATAATTTCAAAATATTTTTTTGACTCGGATTTGTGGTCCCAAAACTACTATTCCAACTAGGGTCTAAACCGGACTGTTACAACTATCCCCCTTAGGGATTTTCGCCCCCGAAAATCTTACCGTTGAACAAATTCGGATATTACTGTCTTATAGCATCTTCAGGCTCCCACGTAGCCTCTTTAACACCGTGTCAATGCCACAATAATTTTACTAAATGAAATTTCTTTGTTTCGCAATTCTTTAATCTCATGAGCCAAAATACAGATCAGTTCTTCTTTATAAGTCATATCAAATTGAATTTCAATCTCAGATGGAGAAATCACATGCGAAGGATCGAATCTGTATCATCGAAGCATCGATACGTGAAACACATTATGAATCTTTTCTAGCTCTGCTGGCAACAGTAATCTATAAGCAACCGGCTCGATACACTCGATAATCTCATACGGCCCGATAAACCTCGGACTCAATTTAGCTTTTTTGCTAAATTGGAGTACTTTCTTCCACAGAGATACTTTCAAAAATACTTTATCACCAATCTCAATTTCAATTTCCTTTCTTTCCAAATCTGCATATGATTTCTAATGATCGGAAGCTACATTCAAACTATATCGGATCATTTTTACTTTCTGTTCAATTTCTTTTATCAAATCAACCCCGTGTATCTTATTCTCACTGAGCTCAGTCCAATACAAAGGTGTTCGATATTTATGACCATATAAGGCTTCGTACGGTGCCATTTTAATGCTCGATTGAAAACTATTATTGTATGCGAATTTAATCAATGGAAAATATTGTTCCCACACACCTTCAAACCCAAGAATGCAACATCTCAACATATCCTCGAGAATTTGAATAATCTGCTCAAATTGACCATCTGTTTATGGGTGAAAAGCAGTACTAAAGTGCAATTTTGTACCTAAAACCTCTTGTAGTTTCTTCTAAGACTATGAAGTGAATCTCGAATCTCTATCTAACACGATAAACAGTGGTACCCCGTGTAATCTTACAACATCAGAAATGTATAACTCAGCTAATTTATCAAGCGAGTAATCGGATTATACCGGAATAAAATGGGCTAATTTTGTCAATCGGTCAACCAAGACCCAGATAGCATCTTTCTTTCTCGGAGATAGGGGCAAACCCAAAAAAAATCCATCGTCACTCTATCCCTTTTCCATTCTCGAATCATAATCGGCTGTAACAAACCTGATGGCACTTGATGTTCAGCTTTAACTTACTGATAGATTAAACATTTAGAAACAAAGTTGGAGATATCTCTTTTCATTCCAGACCACCAGTTATGCTGTTTCAAATCATTATACATTTTCATACTACCCGGATGAACAGATAAACAACTATTGTGAGGTTCGTTCAAAATCATCTGAATCAATTTTGGATTTCTCAGAACACAAGTTCAATCTCGAAATCTCAAACAATCATTATTATCAACTCAAAATTCAGAATTTGAATTCAAATCACACTGAGCTCGTTTTGCTATTATCACATTATCGACCTTTTGACCATCAATAATCTGTTGTAAAAACAATGGTCTCGCTTGAAATTCAACTAAAACAATAATCTTTTGAGTATTCATGGCACGTAATGCAAATAGTGATTTACGACTTAAAGTATCAGTAACAACACTTGCTTTTCCCGGATGATAGTCAATCACAAGCTCATAGTCTTTTAGCAGTTCTAACAGCCTTCTTTGTCACAGATTCAGATCTTTTTGAGCCATCATATATTTCAAACTCTTATGATCAGAATATACGTGACATTTCTCACCAAATAAATAGTGGCACCAAATCTTCAAAGCAAATACAATAGTAGCTAACTCAAGGTCGTGCCTTGGATAGCTCTTTTAATGTGGCTTTAACTGTCTCGAAGCATAAGTAATGACTTTGCCTTCTTACATCAAAACACATCCTAGACCATTTAACGAAACATCACTGCAGATCACAAATTCTTTACTCGATTCGGGTTGTACTAGCACTGGAGCTTTAGTCAATAGGACTTTTAACTGATCAAAGCTTTTTTGACACTTTCCAGACCATTCAAATTTCACATCTTTCTAAAGAAGTTTCGTCAACTGAGTTGCAATCATAGAAAAGCCTTTTACAAACCGTCTATAATAACCTACAAGTCCCAAAAAACTACGGACTTCAGAAACATTTTTCAGAGGCTTCAAATCCAGAATAGCTGAAATCTTGTTCCGATCAACTCGGATACCTAACGCTGATACTATACGACCCAGAAAACTGACTTCTTGTAACCAAAATTCACATTTGCTAAACTTCGCATATGGTTGCTTATCTAGTAAAGTCTGAAGCACTACTCTCTGATGCTCAGCATGCTTACATTCATCACGCAAATAAATCAATGTCATCAATGAATACGACAACAAATCGATATAAATACGGTCTAAAAATTCTATTCATCAAATCCATAAAGATAGTAGGTAACTAAAAACTCATAGTGGTCGTACCTCGTTCTGAATGCAGTTTTCGGAATGTCTGAGTCTTTTACTTGCAACTGATAATAGCCTAATCTCAAATCTATCTTTGAAAACACAGTAGCTCCTTTCAATTGATCAAATAGATCATCAATTCGAGGCAAAGGATACTTATTCTTGATAGTCACTTTATTCAACTGACGATAATCAATGCACATTCTCATCGTACTGTCTTTCTTTTCCACAAACAGAACTGGAGCACCCCAAGGTGAGAAACTCGGTCTAGCAAACCCTCTATCGATCAACTCTTGCAACTGAGATTTTAATTCTTTTAGTTTGGTCGAAGCCATTCTATATGGATTTATCAAAATTAGAGTAGTTCCCGGTACTAACTCAATGCTAAATTCTACTTCTCGAATCAGAAGTAATCCCGAAAGTTCTTTAGGAAACACATAGGGAATTCACATACAACATGCACTGGTTCAACTTTTCTATTACTTTCAAATCAATCACATAAGCAAAGTAAGCTTCACCACCTTTTCTCACAATACTCAGAGCTTTCATCGAAGATATCATAGCAGGCAATCCATTCAAATCACTAAATTCAATTCAAACTATTTCATCATTCTTGCATCTCAAATCAATAGTTTTCTGTTTGCAATTGACAATAGCATTATGCAATGTTAACCAATCCATACCCAGAATTATATCAAACTCATCAAAAGGTAATAACATCAGATCAGCCGGAAAATAAATGTCTCGAAACATTAACTGACAATTCTTGCACACTTTGTCAACTAAGACACTTTTGCTTGGGGGTTCACTACTCTAATCATAAATTCAGTAGACTCTACTGGTAAAGTCTTACTGGATACTAAATTCATACATACATACGAATGTGTTGATCTAAGATCTATCAAAGCAATCACAGAAGTATCGTAAAGAGTAAATGTACCTGTAATCACATCTGGAGACGAAGCTTCCTCACGTGCTCAAATGGCATAGGCTCTGGCAGGTGCTCTAGCCTCGGATCGTGTAGCAGTGTCTTTAGTCCCTCTTTGACTACCACTCACATTTCCCGTATTTTTGGGAGGTCTACCTCGAGCTGAAGTGTTACTAGGTCTCGAATTTTGTACAATTTCTTGCTCTACAAATTCGGGGCAATCACAGATGAAATGGTCTAATGATCCACATTTGAAACAAGCCCGATCATACAATCTACAATTGCAGGGATTTCTTTTACCACAATGTTTGCACACGGGGCGATCAGATCTAACATTTCGAACACTTGCAATGGATGTAGCTGGAGCTCTGAAGCTCGAATGTGATCTAGCACGATCTCTACTCGAATGTCCCATATTAGCCTTTGAATGGCTAAAATCATCTTGGAACTTCTTTGACGTAGACTGAAATAATTTACTTCCACATCTCTTTCTCATATCTCTAGCTTCAAAATTAGCTTTTCTTTTTTCTTTCCTGAGTTCTTCAGCTTTACAGGCTCGTTCTACAAGCACAACGAATTCTTTTATCTCTAGAATCTCGACTAAAAAACGGATGTCCTCGTTCAAGCCATCCTCAAATCTGTTGCACATTATATCTTCAGTGGAAACACATTCTCAAGCATACTGGCTCAGTCTCATAAATTTTCGCTCATATTCTGTAACAGACATACGACCTTGTTTCAGTTCAAGAAACTTTTTACGTTTCTGATTAATAAATCTCTGACTGATATATTTCTTTTAGAATTCAATTTGAAAGAAATCCCAAGTGAATCACTCTCTCAGAACCACGAATATCAATGTCTTCCACCAGTGATATGATGTATCTCTCAGAAGGGAAACGGTACACTTTAAACATTCATCGAAAGTCAATAGCAATTCATCGAATACTCTTATCGTATTCTCTAACCAAAACTCAGCTCTTTCAGCATCATCATTCATAGTAGCACGGAACTATTTGGCCTCATATTTTCTAATATTATCGACTGGAGGCTTATTCAACTGAATCGGATTCACTTGTGGCATAACAAGAACTTGTGGTGGATTAGTCGAGGTTGGGGGTTGTTGAACAGCCGAATTAGTTGTAATGTACTGACTGAACCAATCATTCATCATTTGATAAAAAGCTTTTCTAGCCTCTCCATCATGGCTACTCATAGCCAGTCTAGAATCAGATGGCGCCATCCCTTGTGCGGGAGCAAGTGCATTACTTTCAACATCGTTAGCTACAGCTCGTTCAGGATCCATTTGCTATATAAAAACACATTTTCATTGTTAGGATTCATCACACTATCACATTTCATAAATATGGCATGTATAGCAAGACTCACATACGCTACATTAGTCCTAGAATCGACTAAATTGTAGCTTTGATACCAACCAAATGTAACACCCCTAACCCGTATCCATCGTCGGACTAGGGTTAAAGGCGTTAGTAGACAAATTGGAATATTTTATGAACAATTCATATACATTATCCAAAATTAGTCAAACATCATCATATAGTCCCTTATATACGTCATCAAGACCTTAAACACGTATTTGAAAGGGGTCGAGACTGAATTGAGTTCATATAAAAATTTTAGAAACTTAAATAATTTTTCAAAGTTTTACAGGTCACACACTCGTGTGAACAGGCTGTGTCCCTCATTCGGCTTTAGACATGCCTTGTGTGTCTTGGCCATGTCAAAACAGGGCATACATACTAACTTGTCCACACGGCCACAAGACACACCCATGTGCCAGGCCATGTGAAAATTAGGGAGGATACTGACGTGAGTCACACGGCGAGTCACACGCCCAAGTGTCTAGCCCATGCTCAAAACTGACTTGGCCAAACAGCCTAGCACACGCCCGTGTGTGCGACCGGGTGGTCTACCCAGACTCATTTCGGAATTGCTCTCAAGCAACACGACTGAGACACACGTCCATGTCTCTGCCCATGTGAGCAAAAACAGGCCATTTGCAAGGCCAAATTGCTACCCATTAAGGGTCCTCCCTACAAGCAACAAATAAACATTCATATACACAACCAAAACCAAGCCAAATCACATGGCTAAATATACACATTACCAAACATATTCACACACTTCTAGCCTATACATGCCATACTTCAATATATACATTTTCAAAAGGTACAAAAAGAAGTTCGATAGTGTGGTGATGATCCTCGATGATCCCCGAGTTTCCAGTAGCTACAACATCTGTAAAATAGTTGAAAAACACACAAAGTAAGCTTTCAAAAGCTTAGTAAGCCATATACAAATAAACTTAATACTTTAAGCATAAGTGCATCATCAAATTACATATATTTCATAGCCAAATACTATCACATACCTCAATGTTCATATACATTTCACATATTCCAAATTCATTTACACATATAGCATATTTTGTCATGCTTTTGTCACATATCAGCATTTGTTCACTAAAGTACATATACTTACCTTTATTTCTCAAACATAATATATATTTCAAATGTACCTAATTCGAATATACATTTCATATATTCGTACTTTTCTCGAAATGCCCGTTGAACTGCTCAGAATCATAAGGATGCGCAGATAACTCAAAAAGCTCATACAATGCCAACGTCCCAAACGTGGTCTTACATGTAATCAAATATCGATGCCACTGTCTAATACAGGGTCTTACACGAAATCAAATACGATGTCGATGTCCCAGACATGTTCTTACACGTAAATCATAAGTTGATGCCAATGCCCTAGATGTGGTCTTACACAAAAACACATAACGGATCCTATGTCATGACATATGTATCCTAAGTATTCCTAAGGTCCGTATGGGACTTTTCAAACGTTGGAACTTTGTCGATACATTCTTGAATATCTTATATTCAATGCATTAAGCTATTAATCATTATTTAATAGCATATAAGCACAAATATATCATTTTAAACACATTTATTTGTATATAGACTTACCTCGTACGGATTCGAATGAACAGAATCGGCTACTCGACGACTTTTGACTTCCCCGATCTAAATTAGTTTTCTTCGGTTCTTGATCTAAACATATTCAAATTTAACTCTTTCATTCAAAAAATCATTTAAATTAATCCATAAACACATATTTAGGGCATTTTACAAATTAGCCCTCATATTTTCACATTTTTGCACTTGAGTCCCTAATCACAAAATTCACAAAATATACAAAATTTCCATATACCCATGTTAGGCCGAATTCTCTTTGTATTCATCTAAGCCCATATGTTTCACTTATTTAACATTTTAGTCCCTCAAAATATCATTTTCACAATTTAGTCCAAATTACTCAATTCATCAAAAATTCAAAGACAAAACATGTTAACCCAAAACATATCTTTAATTTACCAACAAATAACTTCACAAAACTTATAATTTCATCAATGGCATAACTCAAAATCATCATAAAAATTAGAAATTCAAACATGGGCTTGATAGAACTCTAAGCAACGATCACAAAAATGTAAAAATTATCAAAAACGGATCAAAACACATACCTCAATCAAGCAAAACCTTAGCCGAACCCTAAACTCTTTTTCTTCTTCTTTTAGTTAGTATTTTCGGCAACCATATATGAAAATGAACAAAAATATGTCTTTTTTTATTTTAATTAAGCTTAATTATTCAAATACCAAGTTTGCCCTTAATGAACATACATTAAAAATCCATAAACTATGGACATGTTTGTCCATCCATTAAGCTAATGGTTTTATAACAATATAAGAACCCCACATTTAATCAGACATAACAAATAGGCACTTTAGCAAATAGAAGACCACTTTTACATTTTACGCGATTAGGTCCTTTTATCAAATTGAGCACACAAACGATTAAATTTTCATATAAAATTTTCACACATAGTATTTCACATATAATAAGCACGGAAAATAATATGAAAATATTTTTCTGACTCAGATTTGTGGTCCTGAAACCACTATTCTAACTAGGGTCTAAACAGAACTATTATAGTAAAGAACCTTGCCGAGCGATACTGAGAATCCTAGAAATTTGGGTAATGAACATATCAAGGCTGTGGCATTGCGAAGTGGTAAAATTCTAGAACCCTAATTGATTGATGTTGAAGATAAGCCCGTTGAGAAGAATCAACCAGTTGTTGAAATTCCTGCACCAACAGAGTTAGAATCTGCAAAGACTGACAAGGTAAACCCTAACTTAGTGTATTCAGATACTTTAACATCTTCTTTGGATACAGATTTACCTACTCAGAAGTGTTATCCAATTCAACTGATATCCTCACAGATTGCAGAAACACAAGCTGAAAAAGGAGGTGAAATTCAAGAAGTTTTTGGATGTTCTGAAGCTGTAACACCGCACACTCGTACCCTACACTGGGACGGAATACAAGGTGTTACCCACTTGAACACATACATTCCTACGTTTCTGAATCATCAAGATCTGGTCAAATTTAAAACTTTGCCTAAACTTCTTCAATATGGCCTATGAGACTCCAAACATTCATTTAAAAACCAATCGAATCCAATTCAGGTCCTTCAACGAACTCTGAAAAATAACACTAGACAGAAGGGCACACGCCCGTGTGGAAGGGGCAACACATCCGTGTAACCAATTCAACATTGTCGTGTTGTTGGCCTATATGGCTCACGCGGCCTAAGCATACAGGGACACGCCCGTGTCCTTTACTTGTGTGGAATTAATTTCAATTTTAAACCCACAAGGGTTTTCACACAACCTGGCAACGCCCGTGTCCCTCACATGCCCGTGGCACACCCATATCTTAGCCCGTGTGCAAAAACGTAGACATTCTATTTCTGATGTCAACAATTCTTAAAGGCACACGGCCAAGGCACATGCCCGTGTGCTAGGTTGTGTCCTTCACACGATTGAGACACACGGTCGTGTCTATGCCCGTGTGTTTACTACCATGCATACTGACTTGCAAAGTTTACGTGCAGGGGACACATGGCTGGATCGCACGCCCATGGGGCATACCGTGTGTCACACATGGCCTAGACACACGCCGTGTGTCTACCCATGTGGGCAAAAATAAGGGTATCTACCAAGCCTCTTTGTCACCCTTACTCATATAACCTACACAAAATCAATCAACACCAATACAAGAATGATCCATAGAACTAAAACAACTGCAATAGACAACACTTCTCATATGCAATATACTCATCCATGAAAATGGCATCTTTTATGAGTATTAGCCCTCATTCAAGGCTCTATACAAAATAAAAGGGTTTTAGCTCAAGCCAACACATTAGGCCAATTTCCAATGACACAAAAAATTTAAAGCCTAAGCCATATACATGCCATACTCAAAATAAGTAACCTAACTATATCGAATGCTTCAGCTGATAATGTGATCATTGGCTCCGACGTCCGTTGGTCCTCGAGCTATTTAGGCGGCATTATAAGAAAATGGAAAGGAGAGGAAGTAAGCACAAGGCTTAGTAAGTTGCATGAAATAAATATAACAACAATTCTACCATTCATCATCATGATCATAATACAAGAGAAGGCATAAGCACAACTTACTCATCATTATCCATTACTAATCATATAGCATATTTTGAGCTCACTTCTCATACATACTAAATCGGTACATGTACCACTCACAACAAGGTTATACTTCTCTCATTTACTTAAACTATAACTCTCACCGTTAAACCATTTGGAACACTACCAGATAATTAATAACCCAGAAACATGGGGTAAAATGCCGATGCCATGTCCCAGACATGGTCTTACACTGGCTCATATCTTGAGTCGGTGCCATGTGGTCCCATACATGGTCTTACACTGACTATCGTCATCGAGGCTGACGCCATGTCCCAGACATGGTCTTACACTAGCTTTCACATATCTGTGCCGATGCAATGTCCCAAACATGGTCTTACACTGACACATCTCGTAGTCGATGCATTCCCAAACATGTCTTACACTGGCTTACGTCTCGAGGCCGATGCATGTCCCAGACATGTCTTGCACTAGCTCTCGTCTCAATATCGATGCCATGTCCTAGACATGGTTTTACACTGGCTCATAATAACCCATACGTCTTGGCATGAATATCCGATTTATTTCCTATGGTTCAAACGGGAGATTCTACTGTCTCAATTACCATCATACATTCTCGAATTCACAATCAAGCAATTCATGCTATAGCAATCCAAAAACATATAATAACAATGTAGTTGTATTATTTACATACAACTTACCTCGGATTACAAAATATGGCGATTAGTTAGTCTAATTTCCTTACTTGGCCTTCCCTTGGTCTAAGTTTGGATTTTGAATTTCTTGATCTATAATAATAAAATTTACTCATTTTGTCAGCTCCTTAATCTAGACACTCAAAAATTCAATATTGACAAAATGACCATTTTGCCCCTATACTTTCACAAAATGACTATTTTAACCCTATGCTCAAAAATAGATTTTTATCAAATTTCTTCATATCATAAGCCTATTCAAACCCTTTTTACTCTTATAGCAATCCAAAATTTCCACTATTTCACACATTTATCACTTACTTTACAACGTATGCAAAATGGTCTTTAGTTAGGGTTTTCATGAAAACTTCTTCACAAAAGTTGTTTATTACACATCTAATAATCATATTCTTTCATAAAATTTCAAAAAAATACATGAACACTCTCATGGTAAAACCCTAAACTTTCAACCATTTTGCAAAATGGTCCCTTCATTTGAAAGCTCATGCTTAAGGGATCCAAAAATGTAAAAATCATTAAGAAAACTATCAAAATCACTTACTTAAAAGAGGGATAAGTTTTTGAAACTTTCAAGCTTCCCAAGCCCCTCTAATGATTGATATTTCGGTGGGAATAAAGAAAGAGTAAGGAGGATGAAGGTAAATTTTTATTTTATTCAATATATTCACTTAAGTCACCTACCCACCTAATTTCTTTGGCATTTCTATTTCCTTGTCCCTATGGCTGGTCATGATATTCTAAAGGGTCTAATTGCCCTTTAAAGACATCCAATAAGGTTCTCTAGCTATTTGACACCCTTAGCTATCAAAATAGGACTTTTGCACTCTATGCGATTTAGTCATTTTTCGTAATTAAGCTCATAAATGCTAAATTTTCTTCACCAATTTTTTCATGCACTAATATAAACATGTTACAATCTTAAAATAATAATAAAATACTTTCTCTGACCTCAAATTAGTGGTCTCAAAACCACTATTCTGATTAGGCACAAAATTGAGCTGTTACAGAAGTAGTTACACATCAATATTCCGTTGGTGGAGGCTTTAGAACAAATGTCAAATTATATGAAGTTTATAAAGGATATACTATTCAAGAAGAAACGGCTGAGTCAGTATGAGACTGTTGCCTTGACAAAGGAGTGTGGTACGTTCCTGCAGAATAAACTGCCACTGAAATTGAAAGATCCATGAAGCTTTACTATACCCTATAACATTGGTGAATCTTATTGTGGTAAAGCTTTGTGTGATTTAGGAGCGACTATCAACTTGATGCCTAAGTCTATTTTCAAGATGCTATGGATAGGTGAAGTAAGACCTACAACTGTGACGCTTCAACTAGCAAGACCGGTCTTTAGCATATCCTGAGGGAAAGATCGAGGATGTTTTGGTAAGAGTCGGTAAATTTATTTTTCCTATTGATTTTATTGTCTTAGATTTTGAAGTAGATAAGGAAGTTCCGATCATCCTTGGAAGACCTTTGTTAGCCACGGGAAGTTCGTTAATTGATGTGCAGAAAGGTGAACTCATCATACGAGTTCAAGACGATTAGGTAACCTTTAACATTCTTAAAGCGATGAAAATTCCCGATCTGGCAGAAAAGTGTTTAGTTATGGAAAAGATAGAAACCTTAGTTTCTATGGAAAATAATTTTGAAGAATATCCATTGGAGAAAGCCTTAGATCTTGACCCTTTAGAGGATGAAGAATGTAAAGAAAACATGGCTTTGATGGAAGCCAATCTGAGAAATTTTATTCAATCCATACAGTTTGAACCATTAGAGTTAGAAGTCAGAGAACTTCTGCAACCCAAGTTGTCAGTGGAAGAACCACCTAAACTTGAACTAAAGGTACTTCATTTCCATTTGAAATACGTTTATTTAGGTGATTGTTCCATTTTGCTATGATTATTTTAGCAGAACTGACAAAATATCAAGAGAAGCAACTAATTGTTGTTCTAAAAAAATTTAAGAAAGCAATTGGTTGGACTATAGCTGATATTCGAGGTATAAGTCATTCTTTTTCCATGCATATATTATTTTAGAAGAAGGCGAAAGAGCTAGAATTTATGGGAAAAGAAGGCTCAATCCTATTATGAAAAAAGTTATGAGAAAAGCAGTGATCAAATGGTTAGATGCAGGAATCATCTATCCTATTTTAGATAGTTCGTGGGTAAGTCTGGTGCAGTGTGTGCCGAAGAAAGGTGGAATCACGATTATTGAAAATAGACGTAACGAGTTGATTTAATGAGAACTGTTACTAGATGGAAAATTTGTATTGATTACAGAAATTGAATAAAGCTACTCGGAAGGACCATTTTCCGTTGCCTTTTATGGATCAGATGTTAGATCGACTGGCAGGTAATGAATTCTTTTTTTTAGATGGCTATTCGGGATATAACCAAATAGTTTTAGCTTTTGAGGACCAACATAAAACAACCTTTACTTGTCCATACGATATGCTTTTTTAGGCGATTGCCTTTTGGTTTATGAAATGCACCTGCAACATTTCAACGATGCATAATAGCAATATTCACTAATATAGTTAAAAATTTTGTTGAGGTTTTCATGGATGATTTTTCTATTTTTGGTAACACTTATGATATTTGTTTGATTAATTTGGCTAAGGTACTAAAAAGATGCGAAGAGATGAATCTTGCCTTAACTGGGAAAATGTCATTTTATGGTTAAAGAAGGGATTGTCTTAGGGCATAAAATATCAAATAGATGAATTGAAGTAAATAAAGCAAAGCTGGACGTAATTGAAAGATTGCCGACCCCAATCAATGTGAAAGGAGTCAGAAGTTTCTTAGGCTATGTCGATTTTTACCAAAGGTTTATCAAAGATTTCTCAAAAATTTCTAAACCATTGTATTTGTTGTTAGAGAAAGATACAGTGTTTGATTTCAACAAAACATGTTTGGAAGCTTTTGAAGATCTAAACAAATGATTAATCTCAGCCTCAATAATCATTACACTTGATTGGAGCTTACCTCTTGAGTTGATGTGCAATGCAAGTAATTATGCTGTTGGAGCTGTGATGGTCAAAAAAGAAACAAAGTGTTTCACCCTATTTACTATGCAAGTAGAACTTTGACAGGAGCCCAACTCAATTATACGGTAACTGAAAAAGAACTTGTTGCTATAGGTTTTGCTTTCGACAAATTCCTCTCATATCTTATAGGTACCAAAGTTACAGTATTTACTGACCATGCAGCTATTAAATACTTGCTCATAAAGAAAGATGTAATATCGAGGCTAATTTGCTGGATACTTTTACTCCAAGAATTTGACCATGAGATCCAAGACAGAAAAGGTGGTAAATATCAAATAATTGATCATCTGTCAAGGTTGAAGCAAGACAAGGTAACTCGATCATGTGTGCCTATCAACGAGAATTTCCCAGATGAACACTTATTTGAGGTAAATCGAATTCATGAAACACCTTGGTTTGCTGATTTTTCCAATTATCTTGCATGTGGAATAATTCCTCGAGAAATGAAATACCAACAAAGGAAAAATTTCCTTTATGATAGTCGGTATTATTTTTTGGAAGATCCACTTTTGTTTAAACAGTGTGTAGATAATATAATCTGAAAGTGTGTAGTTAAAAGTGAGATTGTTGAGATCTTGTATCATTTCCATTCATCTCCAAGTGGGGGACACTTTGGTGGTTCATGTAATGCAGCTAAGATTTTGCAAGTAGGTTTCTTTTGGCCTACACTATTTAAAGATGCTTATGCTTATATGAAGAACTATGATAAATGCCAAAGGACTGGAAATATCAAGGAGGAATGAGATGCCCCTAACAAACATTTTGGAGATTGAATTATTCGACGTATGGAGCATTGACTTCTTATGCATGTTGACTTCTTCGTATGGGAACAAATACATCTTAGTTGTTGTGGACTATGTATCCAAGTGGTTGAAGTTGAAGCATACCTTACAAATGATGCTAAGGTAGTCATGCGATTCTTACATAAGCATGTGTTTACACGATTTGGGACACCAAGAGCTATTATTAGTGATGAAGGTTCTCAATTTGTGAACAAATGGCTTAAGTGGTTGCTTGACAAATATGATGTGAAGCACAAGATTACTACTTCCTATCACCCCAGTCTAATGGGCAAGTTGAAAGAGTGAACCGTGAAGTCAAAGGTATCCTTGAAAGGGTAGTACTGTAACACCCTAAACCCGGCCTAGAAGTTAGGCCTGAATCTGATGTGTCACATTGAAGTGTTTTTCGAAAACCATGTTTTCATTGAAAACCCTTCTTATTTGAAAACTTGAGTAAAATCCCAGTTACATTAGTTTATTTTATAAAGTGGTACATTGAAAAGTTATTAATTCTATTCCCAAAATTTCTTTTAAGTTGCAGAAGCTAATTTTAAAAATAACTGATTTACGAAAACATGATGTTAAAAACTAAGTTACGAAACCATTTCGAGAATGTTGCGAAAATGTAGTGTTGTTTAAAAACAGTTATAAATCGAAGTAAATAAAACCAAAAGTTAAAATCTAGAAACTTTAAGAGGCCGTATTACAAAAGTTGAAAACCTAAAATGGAATCTAAAACATAAATAAAGTCCAAAGGCAGTCGTGTGGCCATCTCCGAGTCCCTCGCAGCACCTATCCTTCTAATGTTGGGGATTACCTACACAGTTAAAAACGGGGTGAGTTTATGAAAACTCAGTGTGTAATCCCCTTACTAGAGTAGCAGTCAATATACAGAAACTGAAATAGTCTGGGGCAAAGCCTTTTTAACAGTAACAGTACAGTCCAGTTCAGAGAATATGTGGGCCAAAGCCCATTACTGTATCATTTGGGTCACAGCCCATAACAGAATCAATTGGACCTAGCCCAAACCAATAATAGAACAAGTGGGCCTAAGCCCAATACAGTGACAGATCTCATAAACAGATATACAATAGTATGAGGATGCATCCCACCCTGATCCAGCCAACACACCACCCGTACCAACCCTACACTTACGTGGGGATAAAATCGGCCCACCCAGCCAGTACACCAATGTTAGCACTGATTGCGGCACTAACCGAAATCATAGCAAAGCTGCTAGTATATATACGGCTCTAAGCCTTCAGTAGTGGTATTATAACTAGCACAAAGCCATCGGTAACTGTATTATGTTTGGCACATAGCCATTAGCGATGATAGTATAATCGCACACAGCTTGGGTTAATATGATCGACATAAAGTCATCAATAAGTATGTTAGGCACATAGCCGCGGGTAAATATGTTTGGCACAAAGCCATAGTCAAGATGGCATAGAGCCATTTTTAGGTTAGCACAGAGCTATAATCAGATTACACGGCTTTAAGCCATCTATCTGTCCACAGTCGTCTTGTGCGACCCGTACGACCTTAATAGATAAATACTGGGTCCATAGTCGTCTCGTGCGACCCGTGCGACCTTAACAAATCAATACTGGGTCCACAGTCATCTCGTGTGACCCGTGCGAACTTAACAGATCAATACTGGGTCCACAGTCATCTTATGCGACCCGTGCGACCCAATTAGAACAGAACTTCCTCCATATCAATGTCCCAACCCCATGCAATATGTCGTGTGTGTCATGCTCAATCATCACACGTGTATGCAGAATGGTCATACTCAGTAACAGTCATTTAAACATATATTAAAAGCATATCAGTCATACAACCACAGTCAAGTCAATTAAAACACAGTCATACATTCACAGTCAAATCAGTCATAGCCCAAGTCAGTCATTTACCCACAAGGGCAAAATAGTCATTTTACTCTTTAGGGCAAAACGGTCGTTTTACCTTACAAGGGTATTTCGATAATCCTACCCTACAAGGGTATTTCAATAATTTCACAAATCGATGGTATTTTGATAATTTTACAACCCAGGGGTGTTTCAGTTGTTTTATAAATCAGGGGTATTTCGATAATTTTATAAATTAGGGGTATTTCAGTAATTTTACAAGCCCAGTCCAAAACTTACCACATAACATACATTTTATCCGTGTGGGCCCACAAGCCTATTGGGCCCACACAGCCCAGTCCGGCCCAACATGGCCCAAAACGGCCTAAGCCATGTACACGACATGACAAGCCCAACCATATTCCATATAGTAGCTGATTTGACACAAGTAGGCCCACAGGCCCATTGGGCCTATTCGGCCCATTTCATGGCCTTAGCCCATAAATACGCTCATTGTGGCCTTCCTCGTCGTATGCCCACATTCCGTGAGCTCAGTTCACCACACGCGCGATCGCACGCTTGTGTGGCATCATATGCCATATATCCGGGTTTTCGGCATTTTGCCGATCTATAGTCATAGCAGAGTAAACAACACACACATTTTTAGCTTTTCAGCCAACAACACACACATTTTCGGCTTTTCAGCCGATTATCAAAATAAGGCATACTGTTACACACCTAAAGCCTTGACCAGAAAGAGTGTGGCTAACTAGACCTAGATTGGTTAAAGCCGAACACATGTACCCTGACACTTAACTGCACACATAAGAGATTAATAGATAGAACTTATTAAGAAATAGCCTAAAACTCATAAAGATAATACTTAAAGAACTAAGAGTAATCGGCCTATACCCAAACCAACAAGGTATCAGAATTACATTAACCCAGTATTGGAAGATCGGGTTTCGATGCTTCGAGAACGTTCTATGCCCTTCACTCCTCGGTAATATCGATTCGTCAGAATGCTAGTAGGTCGAAATGTTTGATCGATAGAAAAGGGAAAAAAAGAATGAAGGCAGAGAAAGAAAGGTTGAATTCGGCTCACATTAAGAAGATTAGAAAACAGGGAAAGGTTGAATTCGGCTCACATTAAGAAGATTAGGAAATAGGGAGAAGAGAATAAAGAAAACCAATGGGAAGAAATCGGTTTAGGTAAAGGAAGAAAAAGAAGAAGAAGTGCACGAAAAGAAAGACAATTTGGCTATGCAAGAATAAAGTAACGAGAGAAGCAATATTGAGAACAATGAGGAAAGGAAATCAATACCTTATGACTTGGGTTTTGGCAAAGTGACCAATGGAAATTTGAAGATTACTAACCAGAAAAGGAGAAAGACCCGAATGGTCAAAACGCAAAACACACAATAACAAGAATGACAAAACTCCAAAAGAAATGCTCCCAACACAAAATGGAAAACTACATAATGACCTATAGTAATTCGATTCCCCAACACCCTTAAATTACCGAAAAATGCACCATAATGGACCCTTAGCCGAATTTTCCTAAACAAACTCCCCCAATCGGCTCAAATGTCTCCCATTTCAAAATCCTTTAAAAGCTCCACCAATCCCTCCACCAAATTTTCTCCTTGGTTTACTCCAACTCCCCATTCAAATTCAATTCAAATTCTTATGACCAATTCAACCACAGAGTTCCAGTCCAGTTCCAACACCTCTCCAGCTCAAGCAGCAAAATACACATACAATTGCGCATGCTATGCCTCGAACCTCAGACTCTTTACCGCACATGTAGCAACACCTTGCCACTAGATCCCTTTTCTCTTTGTGTAATAAAACAAACACTAATTATTATAAGTCCTATAAGCTAACATCCAGATTCACTTAAGAGCCCAAAAATTAAAATTTTGCAAACATCCAGACTTGAAACCAGGCTTCACAAGCACTCCCAAATATGCCTAAATACTTAGCCACTAAAGCTACACATAATTTGTGATATTTCTCGCACATCTAAACTTTTATGCGTTCCCACACTCAAGGCCAATTCCTTCTAGGCCCAAATTTGGGGTGTTACAAGTACGCCCTAGTAGAAAAGATTGGTCCCGAAGGCTCGATGATGCATTCTAGGCTTATTCAACATCATTTAAGGCACAGTTAGGAATGACTTTTTATCGGTTAGTCTTTGGAAAGGTATGTCATTTGCCATTAGGGTTGGAGAATAGAGCTCACTGGGCTTTGAAGCAGTTAAACTTTAATCTTAAGCAAGCCGGTGAGAGAAGGATGTTACAACTTGATGAGTTGGAAGAGCTGATGTTGTTTTCCTACGCAAGTACCAAAATGTGTAAAGAAAGATTAAAGAGATCGCATAATAGTCATATACAACCTCGCAAGTTTAAAAAAGGTCAGAAGGTTTTGTTGTTTAATTCAAGGTTGAAGTTAATTCCTGGGAAGCTTAAATCCCGATGGAAAAGACCCTATACCATCTACTGAGTTTATCCTTATGGATTTATTGAATTATATGACAATTACGAAGTTACATTTAAAGTTAATGGTCAACGTCTCAAACACTACTGGGATGGTGAAGTTGAGCGGGTTGAATCCTCGTTCAAATTAACAGACCCTTGATTTTTCATGAACTTATTTTGTAAATAAATAAATAATTAGAACTTATTTTCTTAACTTATTACATTTAATTAATTTTATCTAAGGAAATTGGAACTTAAGTGGGACCGTTGTGACCCCTCCAACCTTTCTTGAGAATTAATTTGATGTAATTTGTTAAGAAGAAATTTTCTAATTAAGATTTATAATTTTTAAGTTTCATTTGTTTGGTTTAAATTTTAAATTTTTATGTTAATAAAGGGGGTCAAATTTGGCCCAAGTACTAATCAATTTTTTTTCTTGAGTAAGTTTATAAATACAGTTTGAGTTTGAGGCCCAAGACAGCAAAAAGGAGGGAAAAATCCATACTCTGCCGCTACTCCCATTGCTTGCCGCCCAAGTAACCTTAATGTAGCTAAATTTTCGCTACATGTTGCCCTAATTCTTCCCTATATAAACCCCTCTCCGTTCTACTAATTTTCATATCCCTCAAAGTAATTTTCTTAACCCATCAAAAATCCATAAATCTCTTTTTTTTCCATCAACCTCAAATCTTGAAAGAAACCCTAGTTCTCTTCCCTTTTTTTTGAAACCATCTATTGCCACCGTAAGAAGATTACCGAACACCGTCATTGCTACTACATAATTGCCATTGTAGCCGCCATAAACTGCCATTGCTGTCGCATGCTGTTGTCATCGCCATACAATTCTTGTTGTAGCAAGATTGTTGCTGTAGAAAGTCTTCACCACTTTGTCGATTTCTTTTCCCCCTTGTGCAGAAACTTTATCATATTCCCAAGAGAAGATACCATGTCTCGCAAAAGAACTATATCTACAAAGACTACTCCTAAAAACTCGATTTTGATCGATGAGGAAGTAAAGAGAGATTTGATTCAATTTTCAAGCATCAACCTATGATGCCAAAAAAAGGTTTTGACTTTAAGAGTAATGATTTGATGGTTGTTCCAATATCGATTAGAAAGAAAATCAATGCTCTCAAGTGGGAACAGTTTTGTAAAACTTATTCACTTCCTGATGATGAACTAGTTCGAGAATTCTATGCTAGTTTGACTATGCAAAATGCTACTGAGGTCATCATTTGAAAGAAAAAGGTACTTCTTACTTCTAAGTCCATCAATGATTTGTTTAACTTACATGATGTTGAAGAAGATGAATACTACCCTATTATGAAAAATATCAATTGGGATTTTCTTGAACAAGTGCTTGATGTTGTGACAGATCTAGGATCCCAATGGATCATAAGAAAGTATGGGAGCCATTCTTGTCGGAGGGAATACCTAAAACCAGTAGCGAAGGTATGGTTTTATTTTGTTTGCTACAGTTTTATGCCTATCTCACATAGTTCCACCATCTCGATAAAACGGATGCTCTTGTTTTGTGCAATCATGACAGAAAAATCCATTAATGTTGGGAAAATTATTCTCAAGAAGATTCATGATTGTGCTAAAAAAGAAGACAGGAAGTGCTTATTTCCCATCATTAATCACTTCACTTTCCTTAAGGGCCCATGTTAAAACACAAGCAAATCTGAAGGGGCAATACGTTCAAATGTGCTTTACGAATCATGATCTTGAAAGGTTATTACAGAAGGTGCATGTGCTGAATCAAGGTGAGTAAGAAGAGCCAGCTGAGCTAGAGACCGAGGAGTTAACAAAGGAAACTCAAAATGAAGCTAATTTAGTTACAGACACTAAAGAAGAAGAATCTAACAACGAACCAAATAGTTCTAAACCAGTTGAAGGATTTGCAATCCCTGAACCAAGGGTTGAGCCAGAAGAAAAACCAGTTGTAACACCCCTTACTCGTATCCAAGGCTGGAACAGGGTACGAGGCATTACCAAACTTAACCATACACATAGATGAAAACCGAGCCATAAAATTTCATTTAATTCAAAACTTTTCAAACACATGCATAGACTCATATTTAAAGACATATAACGTGGCATAAATGAGCACTTACACATCCATAATCAGGCAATAACATGTCATTCACTTTAAACATATTTGCTTACCATCCTGTATATAATATACATTCTTATGTTAACTAGAACTAGACATGCTAAATCTTACTCTCATTTTATACCATCATAATGTAGTTACCAATTTGTCCATTAACCATCCATATTCAAGGCAATATTACTCATTTCCATTTAATTCATGATCTACTAGCCTACTTTTAACTTATCTGATGTATTACCAATCATGCATAACAAATAAAGCTAACTATATCATCACATCAAAACATAGAACATGGCATGATTAATTAAACTTACAAATCATAATGGATAAGAACCACATCTCATGATCATATACGATGACTCAATGCAGCCCAATACGTATGGTCAAAGTCATAATAATAAAACATATCACAAACCGATGACTCAATGCAGACCGATACGTATGGTCAAAGTCATAATAATAAAACATATAACAAACCAACTTCCTATACCACTCACTTGATATTTCTAATACTTGAATTAATTCTCCCAAAAATGATAGCTTAATAGTGTGATTTTGCCTCCGACGATCTCCAACCCCGAGCTGACCTGCCAAAACTGAAGAAGTGGAGAGGAGGGGTAAGCTTTACGCTTAGTAAGTCTATATGAAGTTAATAAGCAATTACCCACATGTTTTTTTTTAAGGTAAAACATCATAATTGTACAATTTACTCTTTTTCAGGTTAAGCTGTTTTACCGAGTTACAGTTACTAATTCATTTATATCTGGAGCTACGAGACTCCAAATTAAGTTTCATTAATTTTCCTTGAAACTAGACACCTTTCTCCCATAAAATTTACATAATTTTTTGTTTAGCAAATTTGTACAGTTTATTCATTAAATTTTTCCCTACTTTGCTGTCCAATAGTTCAAACCTTTCTTCACTAAAAATTATTTTTCTCATAGTACAGAATTCTGGTAATGCTCTCATCTATCTTTACAGAGAATAGACTCATTAAGGATTTTAATAATATAAATTACAACTGATAAATATTTTTATACAATTTTTAATGATTTTCTCAAATCGGAACAGGGGATCACAAAGTCATTTAGACTTTGTCTCACAACAATTTAAATATCTCATAATATAAATTTTGATTGCATATATCCTTTCTTCTATGTGAAACTAGACTCATTGGGATTTAACCTCATATTTTATTCAGCCCCTAATTCAATTTCCAAAATATATGGTAAATTTCCAAAGTTGCACCACTGTAGTAACCCAAAACTGCCAAGGCTAAATTTACTCATTCATTACTATTATTCACCAAATCCATACAATATCATTTCATTCATAATGGTAAGAACATATAATTATGCTTCATAAGTATACATCCATAATCTCAATGTCACCAAGTATCAAGGACTTATTCCAAATCATGTCATTTTCATAATATTCACCAAATACTATATACATCATAGATCATCACATGTCAAGGCATCACACATATGTTTAGTGTACATATCTGTACATATTGTAACATAACTCAAAGACATACTCACCGATGGATTTTCTCATTGGGATCATCAATGAATACTTCGCTAAATTACCCGTTGAACACTCAGAATATAATCGGATACACGGAATGCATGCACATAAGTGCCATGCCCACAGCTAGACAAACTCAATAGCCTGTGGAATATATGTGTAGCCAAGCTACCATGTAACCCACCCATAAGTGAACTCAGACTCAACTCAACGAGCTCGGGCGTTCGCATCCATAAGTGAACTCAGACTCAACTCAACGAGTTCGGATGCCTAGTTACATCTCATGAACTCGAACTCAACTCAACGAGCTCGAAACTCAAATATCCTAGTGACATGTCACTTGAATCCTAATCTATTCCCAAGGTTCAAACGGGATTTTCCTCAATCACACATCTTTGTTGTCTTCCACGGAATGTTGGAACCGATACTTGGTAGCATTTCACATTTATCAAGTAATTCACATAATTTTGCATATTACTCAACAATAACCACAAAGCATAATATTTCATAATAATAATCATTATATCATATAAATAACATTAACTTACTTAAAATGACAATTATGTTACCAACATTTACACAGGAACTTACATCTCATTTAATATCAAGACAATAACATTAAATTACACATTGCATTATAAAAAAATCATATGAACTTACCTCGTATGCGAAAATTGCTATTTTTACCATTTTGTCCACAACTTGATATTTTCTGATTTTAGCCTGAATTTCGATTTTTCCTTGCTCTATCGTTTCAAATATAGCCTAATTAGGACTCAAATTATTCAAATTAACCCAAAATCATATTTTGGTAAAATTACAATTTTGTCCCTAAACTTTGTCAAAATTACATTTTTTCCCCTAGGCTCGTAAATTAAACTTCATCCTATTTCCTTATGTTTTATGACATGCTGATCATTTTTCCCTTCTATAGCAACAACAAATTCGCACTCTAACATGTACTTATGAACATTAGGTATTTTTACCGATTGTGTCGTTTTACTCGTTTGCACGTAAAATCGCTTAATAAAAGTTGATTAACACAATTTCAAGCTTTATATTCTACCATAAAACATCAAAATAAACACATTTCACCTATGGGTATTTTTCCAAATATAAACCCCAGGTTAAATTATTTCTAGATTAAGCTTAATCAAGTCATCGGGATTTCAAAAATGTAAAGAACTTTAAAAACGGGGCTAGGAAGCACTTACAATCGAGCTTGGGAGTTTGAACAAACCTTAACCATGGTTGCTTCTGGTAGAAACAGTTGAATGAAGAAGATGATAGCTAATTTGGCTTATTTCCCTTTTTAATTCATTTGATTATTAGTTTACCAAAATACCCCTAACTTAAAATTTTTTTATTACACCCATTTCATGTCTATTTTTGTCCAGCAATTAACCAATGGTCTAATTACCATTTAAGGACCCTCAATTTAAATTTTCATAACAATTAGACACCTCTAGTATGTAGAACTCAACTTTTGCACTTTTTTATGATTTAGTTCTTTTGACTAAATTAAGTGCCCGAACGTCAAAATTTTCAAACGAAATTTTCATGAAATTATTCCGTGAAATCGTAGGCCATAAAAATATAATAATAAATAAAATTTTTATCGTCGGATTCGTGGTCCCGAAACCACTGTTCCGACTAGGCCCAAAATCAGGGTGTTACACCAGTCAAGCTAAGTGTTAAACCTGAGTTTGCAACTCCTATGCCGACTTCCACAAGCACTTCAAAGAAATTAAAGTTGTCAATTATGATGGATATGTGCAAGTTCATGCACAATCAACAACAAACTTACTGGAAATTTGCAAAAATTAGAGATGACCCCATTTGAAATACTTTTAAGAATATCTCTAATACTTTTTTTCCCGAGTTCCCAGATGCTATCTTTGAGACATGGACAGAAGGTACTGAATATGTAATGGGAGATGGAACTGAAAAAGACAAGGGGAATGAATCAGAAAAATAAAAGGGAGGATTCTTGTCTTGTTATTTATTTAATTATTTTTAGGTCTTTAGGAATTTATTTCTTCCGTAATTAGGATTTAATTTCTACAAAAAAAACATAGCAAGCTTGAATAAACTTAACATTTCTTTAAAAAGAAAAAGACTAAGTGATGTGGTAATGGGAATGGACATGTCTAGGATTGGGTTATTAGAAAAGACTTGGTATTTAAGCAGTCTTAATGACTCACCACTTGTAACACCCCTCACCTATATCCAACGTCGGGACAAGGTTAGAGGCGTTACCGGACTTAAACATTCACAACATGCAAAATTGGGCCACAAATTTTTCACCAAAAATTAAAACATCTCGAACACATGCATATCGTCCCTTATATAGGTCTTCAAAACCTATAACATACATTGGGGTGGTTCAGGACTAAACCAAGAACTTTGAAAATCTTTGGGCAACTTAACTAATTTTGTTGCTTCGGAGAGTCACATGCCCGTGTGGATAGGGCCATGTGGTCAATTTCAAGGCTATTTTCCAAGCCAATTGTCACCCTTAATTACCTATATACACTTATACATTATCATAGCAATTGACATGGCATATTTGAGTAATTATATTTTCACAATCAAGACACAAGCATGGCATTCTTACAACAACACATAACATATTACCAACCATGCATGGCAAACAAGCATATGCACATCACTACTATCAGACATAACTTGAATAGCTAGATTTATAAGTTAGAATCATTAGCTCACTAAAGACCAATATATTTGGCCAAATTATAATAACACATGTTATAAAACAAGGTCCCTATACATGCCACTCACTTGATAATTCTAGCATATGTGTTTATACTGTCAAGGTGTTGGCTTGATAGTGTGATGCTGCCTCTGACGATCTCCAACCCCGAGTTAACCTGACAACGCTAAAAGAAATGGAAGGGAGGGGGTAAGCTTTATGCTTAGTAAGCTCGCATGAAAATAATAATCAATTTATTAACATGCTTTCCATAGTAAAACTATCCCAATTGTACATTTACACATGTTCTGGTTAAGTAGTTTTCTTGGGTCACATTCACTAAATCGTTTATATCTAGAGCTACGGAACTAAAAATTAAGATCCGTAAATTTTCCCAGAAGACAGACTCATATATATTTCTCCCATAAAATTTTCAGAATTTTTGGTCCAGCCAATAAGTACGGTTTATTATTTAAAGTCTCCCCTGTTTTGCTATTTGATAGCTTCGACTACTCTTCACTAAAATTTAATTATCTTTTGCTAACAAATTCAAATGAGGTTTTAGTTTATTTCTTCTAAAAATAAATTCAATAAGGAATCCAGCGATATAAATTATGTTCCTTAACTATTTTTGTAAAATTTTTAATTGTTTTTAAAATTCAAAATAGGGGATCACAAAATCCGTCTGAACCAGCCTTACAAAAATATAAATATCTCAAAACAAAGAATTTCTTTATTTGCTATGTTTCTTTTATATGACAATAGATTCAATAAGCTTTAATTCCATATCTCATTCCACTTCTAGTTCAACTTTTACTATTTTTGGTGATTATTCAAAGTCACTCCCCTGCTGCTATTTTAGACTGTTTATCCCAAATTTCATTCCTTCACTAAAATTTCTTATTATCAACTTTCAAGATAATACTTATCCATATTCATCTTATCAAAAATTCAATCACATATCTAACTCATAATTCAAAACTCATATATTCATATTCCGGTATTATCCCACTTTTTTTTACGTTAAATTTCATTTAGCAAACTTGTTTCTCCCGGTGAACACTTCGGAAAGTAACAATATCCGGTATTTTTAGCACATAGCTCCACACTATTGGGCTAACATGTAATTGTGGCATACGCACTTAGTGCCACTTTTCAAATTAACATGTATAACCCTGGCATATCCACGTAGCACGACGTTACATGTTTAACTGTGGTATATCCACTTAGCACCACGTTAATGAATCAATATATGTAACCGTGGCATATCCACTTAGCACCACGTTACATGTATCAATATGTGTAATCGTGGTATATCCACATAACACCACGTCACATGTATAACTGTGGTATATCCACTTAGCACCACATTTTTTCATTCCGAAGGTTCAACCGAGATATATTCATTTAATCTCAATTCATCAACCATAAATCACCGTTTGTGTCCATTAATTGAACAATACTAAAATTTATTTCATTTGCACTCTCTTCACAAGTCCATTTCATTTCACATGTCAAACATGTACTCATGAGTTTCAAGTACGTACTTGTGCTATCTCTTAGCACAACCACTCATGCAAACAGGACAATCATATGCAAGATCTCATATTCTCAGTAATCACCCATTTCTTTTAAATATCATATTCCATCAAATTTATATTAACATCAAATTAAATACAATTATAAAAAATTATATTTCATGTATATTAATAACAACTGTAATGCCCCGTACCCGAGACCGTCGCCGGAGTCGAACACGAGGTGTTAACGGACTTAATTCATTACTTAAACAGCTCAAACAATTTATTTTTAAAACTTCCAGAGAAGCTGAAAATATGCGTCAAAAATATAAATGTAACGCCTCGTACCCGAGACCGTCACCGGAGTCGAACACGAGGTGTTAATGGACTTAATTCATTACTTAAACAGCTCAAACAATTTATTTTTAAAACTTCCAGAGAAGCTGACAATCTGCATCGCAGTCTCTTAAAAATTCATATTTTGAGTTATGAAACTCGAAATCGAGTTCTGTAAATTTTCCCTGAAACTAGACTCATATATATATCAACTAATTTTTTTCTAGAATTTTTGGTCCTGCCAACTGGTACAGTTTATTAGTTAAAGTATCCCTTTTTCAGGGTATGACTACTCTGACCCCTATGCACTACGAACCAAATTTCTCCCTGTACAGAATTCCAACGACCATCCCGTTTGTTTCCCTTAAAATTAGATTAAATAAGGAATCCATGAATGTAAGGTATGACTTCAATAATTTTCTTAAAATTTATGGTGAATTTCTAAAGTCAGAATAGGGGATCCAGAAATCGCTCTAGCCCTATTTCACAAAAATTTAAATATCTCATAAAATATATCTCATTTACCTATTTTGTTTCTTCCATTTGAAAATAGACATAATAATCTTTGATTTCATAACTTATTCATCATTTAATTCCATTTCTACTATTTTTAGTGATTTTTCAAATTCACGTCACTGCTACTATCTGATTGTGCTAATTTCACCTTTTTCATAATTTCCATGGAATAACTAGCATTTAGGCATACATAACACCAAACATGTCTTTGATTAGCCATTCCAATAGCTAATCATTATCAAACATTTACATACCAATCATTAGCCATATCAGAAGATCATACACACAAAATGGCTACGATGCTATACATGCCATACTCAAAATGAAACGTCCAACTATACCAAAATAATCCTTGTAATAGTGTGCCTGGACCTCTGATGTACTTTACGATCCCCGAGTTAGCTTGACAAAACTATAAAAAGAAGGAAAATAAAGGGGGTAAGCATTAAGCTTAGTAAGTTTGCATGCAAATAAATAACAACATTCATAAGAACTATCTTACTACTGGGCATGATACTACATAATGCAACTTCATTAATTGTCATAGACATATTTTAAACTTCTTCACTTACTCACTTACTTAAGTACTTACTTACTTAATCAAATTTATTAATACATTTTACTTACCTTTTTCCTTATCAAGCATACATGAACTTATGTACTTACCTTTGCCCTTCTAGCATGAACTTGTCTTACCTTTTTAGTATAACTCGTCTTACCTTACCTTACTTTACCTTGATATTCTCTTTAAATTTTCCCGTTGAACCACTTGGAATACTAAGGATACACGGGTACCTTACCATTGCCATGACTTGTCATGGTCTTACATGGTATCCTTTTGAAACTTACCATTGCCATGTCTTGACATGGTCTTACATGGTAGCCTTGCCTTATGAACTCACCAATGCCATGCCTTGGCATGGTCTTACATGGGACCTCTGCCTTATAGTAACTTATCAATGCCATGTCTTGACATGGTCTTACATGATTTCCTTGCCTTAGAAACCTTACCAATTGCCATGCCTTGGCATGGTCTTACATGGTATTATTAAACCCTAATGTCATGACATTTGTATCCTACACATTCCTAAGGTTCAACCGGGACTTTCTGAAATTACTTCTCCGTCAATTCATGCTTGAGTCTTCTTTGAATAATTTCATAAAATAAATATACACATGCTTGAAATTAACAAAATTAACATAAAATAATATAATATTGCATTTATTTACCGTAAACTTACCTCGAAACAAAATACGATCAACTATATCGATTTAGTCCACTATCTTTTTCTTTCCCCGGTCTAACTCCGGATTTTGTTCTTCTTGATCTATAATAAAAAATTTAGCTTATTTAATACTCACATTTATTAAAACAGTCCTTGACCCAAACTTTGGTAAAATTACATTTTTGCCCCTAAACTTTCACATATTTGCACTTTTGCCCCAAGGCTCGTAATTTAAACTTCATCCTATTTTCTTATGTTTTATGACATGCTGATGATTTTTCCCTTCTATGACAACATCAAATTCACACTCTAACATGTACTTATGACTATTAGGTATTTTTACCAATTAAGCCCTTTTACTCGTTTTCACTTAAAACCGAGTAGCACAAGTTGTCTAACATAATTTAAAACCTCATATTCTATCATAAAACACCAAAATACACAAATTTCACCTATGGGTAGTTTTCCAAATATGAACCCTAGGTTGAATTATTGCTAGAATAAGCTAAATCAAGTTATCAAGACTCCAAAAACGTAAAGATCATTAAAAACGGGGCTTGGAATCACTTACTATGGAGCTTGAAAGCTTGAAACAAACCCTAGATATGGAGAACCCTTGAAATTTCAGCCTAATGAAGAAGATTGACAAAAATTGGCTTTTAATTTTGTTTTTAATTCATTTTAATAACTAAATGACCAAAATGCCCTTACTACTAAACTTTCTCAAAAATTCCATCCATGTCCAATTTTTGTCCATAGACTTAAAAATTGCTCAAATTTCATACTAAAAACTTCTAGAATGCAAGTTTTGCAAATTATTCGATTTAGTCCCTAATATCAACTTAAGCACTTTATGCATAGAATTTCATCACGAAATTTTCACACAATCATGCAATCATATCATGAACCTCAAAATAATAATAAAATAAATTTTTCTACCTTGAATTTGTGGTTTCGAAACCACTGTTCCATTTAGGCCCTATTTCAGGATGTTACAATAACATGAATAATAGGCTTATTAAATCACGCTAACTTACCTCGGATCCAGAAATGACAATTTACCATTCTAGTCCATAACCTTGTATTTTCCCGATTTAAGCCCAAATCTCGATTTCCTTGATCTATAATATCACATTTAGCCTACTAATTAGTCACACTATTCATATGGGTCTAAAAATCATATTTTTACAAATTTACATTTTGGCCCCTAAACTTTTGCATATTTTCTTGTTCCCCAAGGTTCGGAAATTAAAATTCTTCCTATTTTCTTATGTTTTATGACATGCTGATCATTTTTCCCTTCTATAGCAACATCAAATTCTCACTCTAACATGTACTTATGAACATTAGGTATTTTTACCGATTATGTCGTTTTACTTGTTTTCACGTAAAATCGCTTAGCAAAAGTTGTTTAACACAATTTCAAGCTTCATATTCTACCATTAAACATCAAAATACATGCATATCATTCATGGGTAAATTTTTAAACATTAATCCCAGCTCAAAATAATAGTAGAAATGAACAGATCATGTTACCGGGATTTCAAAAATACATAGAACATTAAAAACGGAGCTCGAAATCACTTACTATTAAGATTGGAAGCTTGGCCAAACCCTAACCATGGATGCTCTTGGTACATTCTGCTGTAGAAAGAAGAAAGGGACACATTTGGGGTTTAAAATTTGTCTTTAATTCATTTTACCCCTAAATGACCAAAATGCCCTTTTTACTATTCTTTCAAAATTTACCCAACCAAGGCCATTTTTTCCAACAAGTTATACAATGGTTTAATTATCATTTAAGGACCTCCCATTTAAATTTTAATGACGATTAGACACCTCTAACATGTAAAACTTAACTTTTGCACTTTTACAATTTAGTCCTTTTTACTAAATTGAGTGCCCAAACGTCGAAATTTTCGAACGAAATTTGTACGAAATCATTCCGTAAAATCGTAGACCATAAAAATATAATAAAACTGAAATGTTCCTCATCGGATTTGTGGTCCCGAAACCACTGTTACGACTAAGCCCAAAATCGAGATGTTACATTTCTCCCCCTTTAGGGATTTTCGTCACCGAAAATCTCACCAGAAAAGTGGTTTTGGTTTTTCACTTGGATTCCTCAATCCTATAATCGATGTCAAAGAACTTTCACTCATGCTAAACTTTTACTACCTATCTCTTTAAATTTTACATATAAAAATCATAAGTGGTATTCACTTTACAATACTTTTACTGAAACTTAATCTCTACCAGAAAGCTCATGTACTCAAAAGTCCGATCCATACCATCATGTTACATATACATTCACACTTGAATCTTTTCAGATTTGAATAGTAAAACTAGTCAATTTATCTCAACCTCATACTCTTTATAATTTCACACATTCGAATTATTTGTCAATTCAACCCTCAACTACTTTTTATTTCAAGCCTCTTCTGGCTTTTCAAAGAAATCATGATATGAAACTCGGATCTCAATCCGATTAGTGGAGATTTAAATTCCATGATATCCAAAATTCATAAAGACACGAAATTCTATGAATCTGGTGAGTATACATTCGGGTATACCAGCATAATTTACACATCTCATTAAATTCTTGACATATATTCCATACAGATTGAACAATCAAGTCGATCTTATTCATCCGTAATTAATATTTCAAGAAATTCTCTCTTCTAGTCAACAGAACGATTCAACATGCATCATTCCAAATTCACTTATCATGCCAATCGAAGACCATAACAAATGCATTAACATAAGTAATATTGATACCTCAACTGAATATATTAACTCTGATTAACTTACTTGAGAAAGGAAATCCACCATACACATTGGGACTTGAAATTTCACCACATTATCAGGATCAATTCAGAGGAGTAGTCATACTTGTTCTTTATATACATCAACCACAAGTTGGAGGTCATGCTCTAAGTCTGAGTCATGATCAACAAGTTACAATGTAACACCCCGAACCCGAGACCGACACCGGAGTCGAACACGAGGTGTTAACAGACTTTAAACCCCTTATAAAAAAAATATTTCCCAGACACTGCCAATCTGCGTACTAGTCGCTTTAAAAATCATATCTTGAATTTCACAACTCGAAAATCAGTTTCGCGATTTTTCCCTGAAATTAGACTCATATTCCCATCTACATATTTTTTTCTAGAATTTTTGGTCGGGCCAATTAGTACATTTTATTAGTCAAAGTCTCCCATGTTACAGGGATCGACTACACTGACCTTTGCGCAATACGACTTGGATATCTCCCTGCACAGAGCTTCAATACTGATTCCGTTTGTTTCTATAGAAACTAGACTCAGAGAGGAATCTATACATATATGGCATGACTTCTAATTATCTCTGGTTAATTTATAATGAATTTCCAAAGTCGTAACAGGGAATCCAGAAACCGTTCTGGCCCTGTCTCACGAGAACCTGAATATCTCTTAACATACTGTCCGTATGATTGTTTCGTTACTTTCCTATGAAAATATATTCATCAAGGTTAGTTTACATAATTTATTCACTATTTAATTCCATTCCTACTATTTTTAGTGAATTTCCAAATCTACATCACTGCTGCTGTCAGCATCTGCCTTTAAGGTAGACTTTACCTATTTCATAGTTTCCATGATTCAACTAGCCCTTTTTGCATAAGTAGCACAATTTATGATAGTGATTAACCATTCCCATGGCCAATCCTTGTCAAGCCTATCCACACCTCTCAATAACCATATCCATACCAAATGATTACAACATTACACTCAAACATATATAAGCCATTTTCGCATGGCTAACCAAAATTATACAAGTCCAAAGGGTCCATGACCCACAACAAACGGGTAGTCCTATACATGCCATTTCGAAGTTCAACCAAAATTGTACCAAAAGGGGGGCTTTGATAGTGTGGGCGACTTTGACTTCAAGATCCCGAGTCCGATAGCTGGAGAACCAAATCTATAAAACAGAGGAGCAATGAAACGGAGTAAGCAATTTATGCTTAGTAAGTTTTGAGCAAGGAATTCCAGCACAACAAAAGTATAGCATTCATATAGCTAAACGGATAATTTCATATGCACAAATTTTCGATATCATACTTGCTTCACATTACCAACCCTTATGTACATACACAAAAGATCAACTTAGCCAAAGGCCGGTAGCTCGTTTATCAACTGAGCGAATACTTATTTGTAAGGGCTCAACTAAATTCAAGCACATACGAAACATACCTCAATGTTGGGATGTTTCTAGAGTATTAACTGAAATTTTTACAGCAAGATCATTCATTCCCAAATCACGTACCTTCGGAATTTAACCGGATATAGCTCCTCGTTCAAATGCCTTCGGGACATAGCCCGGTTATAGTAACTCGCACAAATGCCTTCGGGACTTAACCCGGATTTAGTAGCTCGCACAAATGCCTTCGGGCTTAGCCCGGAATTAGTATCTCGCACAAATGCCTTCAGATCTTAGTCCGGATATGGTCACTTAGCACAAAGCCTTCGGGACTTAGCCCGGACATCATTCAAATAACCATGCACATTTAACAGTAAATCATGGCACATTCGTATTTCATTTTCGTTAACAAAACTCAAACACAAGACACTTATCATTCTTGCAATTTCGGCTCAATAGCCACACACAAAGAGCATGATTTTGATTTGCTTAAAACATGATCTAATCAAATCATAATTTAAGCTCTTTTACTCAAGAACTTACCTCGGGTGTTGTCGAACGATTCCGATGGCTATTCGACCACTTTTTCCTTCCCTTTATCGGATTTAGTTCCCCTTTGCTCTTGAGCTTAATTAAACAAATAAATTGATTTAATCATTTGAGCATCGAAAAGAGGAACACAAGGCACTTAGCCCATATTTATACATTAGACATTAAAGTCACATATGTACGGAATCATGAATCAAACTCAACATTTTAGCTAATTTTCCCCCTTGGCCGAATTTTCTAAGCCAAGACAAAAGCATCAATATGCTTGCCTCCAACCGAATACATGCAACACCAAATCTTCTTCCTATGGCCGAATATGCATGTCTATGTTGGGGCCGATTATATGCTTAATACTTCCTACAAGTATGGTTACTTGTATTGATTATAAATATCATCTTGTTTCAAGTTCAAAACTTGGCTAATACACACATATATACACTAGTAAAGCATCCTCTTCCTTTCCATCAATTTAACACATGCATTGCTCATTAACATACAAAAGTTATATTCGGCCTTAGCACACAACTTGCTAGCCGATTCTTCCCCATCTAGCAACCAATGCACATATGTGCTCACTCAAAAATGCTAAAAAGGAGATTCAAGAATCATCAATCCACCATCACATGCATCATTAACAAGCTTCATATTTAGCATGCAATGGCATTAACACAAAATCCACCTAGGCCGAATATCATCCCCATGACATAGCAAGGATTTGAACCATGGGCTAATTTAGAACTCAAGCTAGCAACTAAAAACATGCATGAATCTCATGGCACAACCTCAAACATACCTTAATCTAGACATAAGTATGGCCAAACCTCCTCCTAATCCTCTTCCAAATCAAACATGAAGCAAGAACTCCTTCCTCCTTCCTTAGAATTTTCGGCGAAATGAAGATGAAAAAGGATGAACAAAATTTTCTCCTTTCTTTCCTTTAACTCACGGCAATTGGGGGGGGGGAAAGACAACCACACACATTTTTTTTGTTTCCATCATATTCCCTTTCATTATTTTATGCCCATGCTCCTTATTTTATTTTTCCTAACATACCTCACTAACATAACATGTTTGTGACATGTTTCCACTCATGATGCACTAACACAACATGTCTATGACATGTCTTGCCCATCACACTTGGTCTACCATGCTTGTCATGGCCGGCCACTACTCATTAGGGGGGGAATTTGACATGCAAGTCCCCCCTTTTTCCACATGCACTAATAGGTCCTTACGCATTGACCTATCACATTTTAAAATTTTCTCACATAAGTCCTATTTGATGAAATTCACTTACAATTAACAAAATTCAAACACGAAATTTTCACACATGCACATGTACATATAATGAGCATCAATTATGACGGTTAATTATTTTTACGACTCGGTTTAGCGGTCCCGAAACCACTTCCCGACTAGGGTCAATTTTGGGCTGTCACATACAAGAAAAAATATCCATAAAACCCAAGATAGAGAAATCTGAAAAGGAGAAGCCCAAAATAAGGAAATCCAAGATAAAGAAATCCATGATATGGAAATCCCATTTACAGCACTGTATTAGAAGACCGAGAACCAGACTCATAAAATATGAAAGACCCCAATGTTTTTTTTCTAAAGAAAAGAAATCCAGAATAACATCATTCCAAACCACTGACAACAAATACGACCAGAACTATATGCTTTTCATATATATAAAATCAATTAGAGCAATGATCGGTAGAAATAGAATCATGGCACTATACACAATTTCTCATCGATTCCCAAAAGGCGGAATAGAACAAAATACTAGAGAAAAATAGAACCATGCAGATTATAATCCAATCAGACTGATAACATATTCGTCTAATGTTAAGATCAGGGAACATTTTCATAATATAAGAATTCATCAGGGATTAGATAGCCCCAATAATATTTTCGGTGTCAGATAGTCTCATACCATATCTCAATAGAAACAATCACAAACTGTTCACTGTAATTACCATGCTTGGACATTTCATATTTCGAATATTATTCCTTTAACTATTTCTGCTGTCCCATATTCCATAATATTCTCTTTACTAAGAAAACCAATTCATGAGGAAATTTCAATCCATACATTTCTCGACATCATACTAGGATAGATCGTTTTACCAAAATTAACCTTTTTGGCTAACTGTAATGTTGCGAAAATTAAACAATCTTTCGGTCGATCTGATATCTTTCTAGCTCATGTCTGTACTTATCAACCCATTCTCAATCTCTAATCATGCTTATAACCATTCCATCATTGAACTCTTTGGTTTCTCACCTGGAAACTCATTCAACATAAATCTCAGAAATTTCCATTATAAAACACCACTTTGGTAAGGGGGAGGGGGTCGTAGGGCCTCTGACTCAACTCTCATATACATGTAACACAGTTTTCATCATAGCAATCATATTTCAATTATGGCATTCATTTCGAGTAACTAACATTCATATTGATTTTACACTCACTTTCTAGTTATCTCATTTAAACAAGTGTGCTTATACATGTATTTCCATGTTTCCTAGATAATCTTACTTATCCATTCATTAAATCCAACAAGTCAAACACATAATATCATATAAGGGCCAAACAAACATGGATAAGTATATCACAGTCTAAACTTTCTTCTTACACATCATCATATACTTATCATTGCAATCATATATATCAGCCCAAGCAATTTAATACATTTACTCAAGTTATACGAGCTTACCAATCATAATCATCCCAACCAATATACATGAATATTCATCTTATCAATATTTTTGATAAGTTACTCAAACACACGCATTTGTTCAAATAAATCGATCATATACATCATGGAATTATCTATTAATCATAGATAAGCTCATTTCACCATGTACACATTTCATGAATCCTCATTCATACCTTTTCAAGTTTCATTTCGTCATAACTATACTTTACTCAAATATTTTAGCATCACATTCAACATGGTCGGTGTAGCTCGGTTGGAGAGTACCTTTGTCTAAACAAAGTGACTCTCATATGCGTCAGGAGACATCACACTATCACAGATTGGTGGCATGAATAGTTGAACTTTTACACATGCTAGGTTAGTCTGAGAACCGACTAAACCATAGCTCTGATACCACTAAAGATTTTGGGCTTAATCTTAACAGTGGTTTCGAGACCACAAATTTGATGAGGAAAATTTCATTTTTATTATATTTTTATGGTCTACAATTTTACGGAATGATTTCATGAAAATTTCGTTCGAAAATTTCGACGTTTGGGCACTCAATTTAGTAAAAAGGACTAAATTATAAAAGTGAAAAAGTTAAGTTTTACATGTTAAAGGTGTCTAATTGTCATTAAATTTTAAATGGGAGGTCCTTAAATGATAATTGAACCATTTTATAACTTGTTGGAAAAAAATGGCCTTGGTTGGGTAAATTTTGAAAGAATAGTAAAAATGGCATTTTGGTCATTTAGGGGTAAAATGAATTAAAAGACAAATTTTAAACCCTAAATGTGTCCCTTTCTTCTTGCTACAGCAGAATGTACCAAGAGCATCCATGGTTAGTGTTTTTCCAAGCTTCCAAGCTTAATAGTAAGTGATTTCGAGCTCCGTTTGTAATGTTCTATGTATTTTTGAAATCCCGATAACATGATCTGCTCATTTCGACCATTATTTTGAGCTGAGATTTATGTTTAAAAATTTAACCATGAATGATATGCTTGTATTTTGATGTTTAATGGTAGAATATGAAGCTTGAAATTGTGTTAAACAACTTTTGCTAAGCGATTTTACGTGAAAATGAGTAAAACGACATAATCGGTAAAAATACCTAATGTTCATAAGTACATGTTAGAGTGAGAATTTGATGTTACTATAGAAGGGAAAAATGATCAGCATGTCATAAAACATAAGAAAATAGGAAGAATTTTAATTTCTGAACCTTGGGACAAAAGTGCAAATATGCAAAAGTTTAGGGGTCAAAATGCAAATTTGTAAAAATATGATTTTTAGACCCATATGAATAGTGTGACTAATTATTAGGCTAAATGTGATATTATAGATTAAGGAAATTGAGATTTGGGCTTAAATCGAGAAAATACGAGGTTAAGAATTAGAATGGTAAATTGTCGTTTCTGGATCCGAGGTAAGTTCGCGTGATTTAATAAGCCTATTATTCATGTTATTATTGATATACATGAAATATAATTTGTTATAATTGTATTGAATTTGATGTTAATAGAAATTTGATGGAATATGATATTTAGAAGAAATGGATGATTACCGAGAATATGAGATCTTGCATATGATTGTCCTGGTTGCCTGAGTGGTTGTGCTAAGAGATAGCACAGGTATGTACTCGAAACTCATGAGTACATGTTTGACATGTGGAATGAAATGGACTTGTGAAGAGAGTGTAAATGAAATAAGTTTTAGTATTGTTGTATTAATGGACACAAACGGTGATTTGTGGTTGATGAATTGAGATTAAATGAGGAAATCTCGGTTGAACCTTCAGAATGGAAAAACGTGGTGCTAAGTGGATATACCAAGGTTATACGTGTAACGTGGTGCTAAGTGGATATACCACGATTACACATATTGATACATGTAACGTGGTGCTAACTGGATATGCCACGGTTACATATATTGATTCATTAACGTGGTGCTAAGTGGATATACCAAGGTTATACGTGTAACGTGGTGCTAAGTGGATATACCACGATTACACATATTGATACATGTAACATGGTGCTAACTGGATATGCCACGGTTACATATATTGATTCATTAATGTGGTGCTAAGTGGATATACCACGGTTAAACATGTAACGTGGTGCTAAGTGAATATGCCACGGTTATACATGTTAATTTGAAAAGTGGCGCTAAGTGCATATGCCACAATTACATGTTAGCCCAATAGTGTGGAGCTATGTGCTAAAACTACCAGATATTATTACTTTCCGAAGTGTTCACCGGGAGAAACAAGTTTGCTAAATGAAATTTAAAGTAAAAAAAAGTGGGATAATACCGGAATATGAATATTTGAGTTTTTAATTATGAATTAGATATGTGATTGAATTTTTGATAAGATGAAAATGGAAAAGTATTATCTTGAAAGTTGGTAATAAGAAATTTTAGTGAATGAATAAAATTTGGGATAAATAGTCTAAAACAGCAACAGGGGAGTGAATTTGAAAAATCACCAAAAATACTAGAAGTTGAACTAGAAGTGGAATGAGATATGGAATTAAATCTTATTGAATCTATTTTCATATAAAAGAAACAGAGCAAACAAAAGAATTCTTTATTTTGAGATATTTATATTTTTGTAAGATTGGTTCAGACTAATTTTGTGATCCCTTGTTCTAATTTATAATAATAATTAAAAAATTTACAAAAATATTTAAGGAACATAATTTATATGGTTGGATTCCTTATTGAATTTATTTTCAGAAGAAAGAAACTAGAACCTCATTTGAATTTGGTAGCAAAAGATAATTAAATTTTAGTGAAGAGTAGTCGAAGCTATCAAATAGAAAAATAGGGAATAATTTAAATAATAAACTGTACTTATTGGCTGGGCCAAAAATTCTGAAAATTTTATGGTGAAACGATATATGAGTCTAGTTTTTGGGAAAATTTATAGATCTTAATTTTTGAGTTCTATAGCTCTAGATATAAATGATTTAGTGACTATGACTCAAGAAAATAGCTTAACCAAAACATGTGTAAATGTACAATTGAGATAGTTTTACTATGGAAAGCATGTTAGTAAATTGCTTATTATTTTCATGCGAGCTTACTAAGCGTAACGATTATCCCCTCCTTTCCATTTCTTTTAGTGTTGTCAGGTTAACTCAGGGTTGGAGATCGTCAGAGGCAACATCACACTATCAAGCCAACACCTTGACAGTATAAACACATATACTAGAATTATCAAGTGAGTGGCATGTATAGGGACCTAGTTTTATAACACGTGTTATTATAATTTGGCCAAATATATTGGGCTTTAGTGAGCTAATGATTCTGACTTATAAATCTAGCTATTCATGTTATGTTTGATATTAGTGATGTGCATATGCTTGTTTGCCATGCATGGTTGGTAATATGTTATGTGTTGTTGTAAGAATGCCATGTTTGTGTCTTTATTGTGAATATATAATTTCTCAAATATGCCATGTCAATTGCTATGATAATATATAAGTGTATGTAGGTAATTAAGGGTGACTACTGGCTTGGAAAATAGCCTTGGAATTGACCACATGGCCCAATCCATATGGGTGTGTAACTCTCCGAAGTAAGAAAATTAGTTAAGTTGCCCAAAGATTTTCAAAGTTCTTGGTTTAGTCCCGAACTACCCCAATGTATATTATAGGTTTCGAAGACCTCTATAAGGGACGATATGCATGTGTTCGAGATGTTTTAATTTTTGGTGAAAATTTTGTGGCCTAGTTTTGCATGTTGTGAATGTTTAAGTCCGGTAACACCTCGAACCTTGTCCCGACGTTGGATACGGGTGAGGGGTGTTACACTACTCTTTCTTTACAACCTTACCTGGTGTTCAGTTTTCATTTATTACTTTGTTCTTGCAATGAGAACATTGCTTCTTTTTAAAAGGGGATAAGGAAAATAAATTGCTCAAAATTTTAAAATTTTCAAGTATGTTTCAATCATTTCTTTCATAAGTATGTTTTAATAAATGAATGTTTAGAAACATTTTTTGTTAACAAGATAGATTGTATGCAAGTATGAATGATGATTTTCTCTAAGTGAAAGCATCTTATCATGAAGAATGGAATGCTTGTATGGTCTTAGCCTTAGTAATATTTGTCATGAAAACTTAGTTTCTCTTGAGATTAGACATGCATGAAGGTTTATATCTTTAGAATTGACTTAGTAACTTTTTTGAGGCGAAATCCCTAGGGGACAAAAAAATCTAAAATGATATAGGCACTATTTCTTTAGATATTTTGAGCCTTTTCAAGCAAACCCTATGATATTAGACCCTTGAAACAGTAATTTTGAGCTTAAAGGTCTGTTTATTGCAATGAGCCTGCATTATAAGCCACATTACTATCTTTCAAAGTTATCCTAATTTTGTGCACCCATCTTAACTAAAGTTGTCTTGGTAATCAATATTTGAGGAAATTTTCAAAAAGATGTATATGCTCATGCTTAAAAAAAAACAGAAACGAAGGAAGAGCAAATAAAAGTTTGCTCAGTCTCCAAAAAGGAAAAATGTATGAGCTTGAGTTCAAAATAAGTTTGGGGGTGTTCCAAAGGTTCACTTAAAGAACATGGTTGTATTTTGAGAATCCCAAGACAAAGTTAAAAGTTAAAAGTTAAGATTTTGAAATAGAAATGTCTCATCTCTTAAAATCCCTACCTTTAACCGAGCCCCATTACAACCTTATAAAAGACCTAGTGATTTGATGATTATGTCACCTACATTAGTGGAGAGGAAGTACTAAGTTCAACATATGAAGATCATAAATAAGCCTTATGATTGTTTGCTTGATTGATAAGAAATTATGTTGAATGAAGAATGTTATTTGTGGTTGTGACATACATCCAAACTATGATTCATGTTAGCATATTTTGAAACTTAGTATAAAATTTTATAAATGTTTGCATATGAATTACTTGTTAATAAAGAAGATCTATGAACATGAAGTTATTAATGCATAATTATGGGGCGAAGATTGATGCTGCTTACATAGTTAGCAATTTTTCCTTAGCAAGACCATTTTCCTATGAATAAACATTACTCGGGACGAGCAATGATTTAAGTTTGAGGGTGTGTAAACTAAAAAATATATAGGGTTTTTCCTATGTAATTTATCACCTTTTTACTTAAATTCGTTGTTAAAACTAAGTAATTGTTTAATAAATTAATGAAGTATGTGAAAATATGAAATTAGGATATAGAAATTATTAATATGTGATTTTATGCTTTATTATATAGTTTCATGCATAAAATGGCTTATTTTATACTTATTTGGCCATATTATATTTTTAAGACATAAAATGGGCCATGCATTGTTAAATTAAATAATAAAATATAAATAATAAATCATTTTAAATATTTCATTAATAATTTGGGTTGTAATTAATTATTTAAATTGGATAAATTTTATTCCTTGGTCCTTTACCTTATTTATTTATTTTGGACAGGTCTGATAGCTTTGTTGGATTACAAAAACCGTCCAAATTGGATACCATGTCAACCAAAATTCGGCTACACATGGCTGTCCACTTAAACCACATTTTGATTTAATTACACAAGGTCCTTGCATTGCTGAAGAAATTATAGATTTGCCCGAAGATTTACATTGGACCGAGTCTCAGTGCTGAGTTATTATGGCATTTAAATTGCTTAAAAATCAAGAAAAAATCAGCTCAAATTCCACTAATTGTGGCTGGCCACTAATGAAAGAAGTGTAAAGAGACTAAACCCAACTATTTTTAGCAAACTGCCCACTTCTCTTCACCTATAAATAAGACCCCTTCATTCCTTCATTCATCATCCCTCATCCCTCATCATTCTCTCTTCTCTCTCAATTCCCTTTAGCCTTTTCCATTCCCCATACCTAGCATCACCTCTTCATAGAGATTTTGTAACACCCCAATCCCATATCCGTGGCCGGAATAGGTAAAGGGGCATTACCGGACTTGAAACTCATATCAGAACAGAAATTTTTTTCTTTTTTTCAACATTCCTTTAGATAAGTATTAAAGACAGTCAGGGATACAATTTAAACTTCTATAAGTACACATTCAAAAGATGCCATTTTCGCATGGCTTATATACATTAACCAAAATATTCTTCGGCCACTGGTCTATTCTATACATGCCATAAAATAATTCAAAACATAATAGTAACAAGCAGTGGATAGTGATAGTCTGACTAGTTGCTGACGATCCCCGAGCCTGTACCTTCGAAATGAAATCTATAAAACAGAGGAAACAAAGTAAACGGAGTAAGCATTACAATGCTTAGTAAGTTTTAAGCAGTGTCAACATATAACAATCAAATTATAACATAGTTGTTCGTATTTTTATTTCACTCTTCCTTCGGGCATACCATCCCTTTACCGAATATGCACATCTCATCATATACAATAGGCAGATAAACTTTCACATAAAAGTGAGCTCATGTGACATAGATATATTGTATAATTTCACATAACCTCTCACACTGATCCGATGTCACATAATCATAGGAATAGTCTCATAGATTGCTCACGTATGCATCACATAACTACCTTATGATTTAGTTCAAATCAAGCTCACATATAAACTTGGAGTACATACCTGTTTAACCTTTCGCATTGAATATATTTATAAGCAATTCTTATTACGAAGTCTTATAGCTTTAACCTCTACTCGGATTATCGGTGAGACCTTTAGCTCAGATGAAACCTCCACACGAAGTTATCGGGCCTTACCCGGACAAAATCTCCACACGTAGACATCGGGTCTTACCCGGACATAATCTCCACACGTAGTCATCGGGTCTTACCCGGAATATATTTCCAAGTTTCATGTACATTTAATCACATGTTACAACATTCACATTGACTGTCATATTTGTAATTCATTTGCCTCATCAAATATCTAATAATACACACCTTTCACATTTGGTCATTCGGCCACAATATACACACATCTCCTACATATTTCACACTAGCCATTCGGCTTTACCACATATACATATCTCATACATATTTCACACTAGCCATTCGGCTTTACAACATATACATATCTCATATATATATTTCACATTAGCCATTCGGCTTTACCACATATACATATCTCATACATATTTCACATTAGCCATTCGGCTTTACCACATATACATATCTCATACATATTTCACTCTAGCCATTCGGCTTTACCACATATACATATCTCATACATATTTCACATTAGCCATTCGGCTTTGCCACATATACATATCTCATACATATTTCACACTAGCCATTCGGCTTTACCACATATACATATCTCATATATATATTTCACATTAGCCATTCGGCTTTACCACACACATATATATTTATCTTGTGCATCAATTTCAGCAATAGCTTATAAGCAACTCAAATAGCTTCATCAATGTATACAACAAATTCACATATTCACTACAAGCTGTTTTCCTGAGCAATAGTCACTAAATTATTTATAACTGGAGCTACAAAACTCAAAATCAATTTACGTTAATTTTCCCTGAATATAGACTCATATATATTCTATCCATAAAATTTTCATAATTTTAGGTTTGGCCAATCAATACCAGATTTTTCTTAAAATTTCCCCTGTTTCACTGTTTGACTAATCTGACCACTCTTCACTACAAATCAAATTTCTCATTGTACAGAATTCAAATGTGTTCTATTCGATTTCATTTGAAACTAGACTCATTAAGGAGTCTAAGCATATAAATTTTATCTTATAACCATTTTTGTACAAATTATAATGATTTTCTGAAAACAGAACAGGGGATTTCGGAGTCATTCTGACACTGTCTCACACAACTTTAAATATCTCTTTATAGGAAATTTCTTTCCTTACACGGTCTCTTTTATAAGAAGCTAGACTAATTAAGCTTTGATTATGTATTTTATTCAGCCTATAATTCCACACCAACAATTTATAGTGATTTTCTAAATTCACGTTACTGCTGCTGTCCTAACCAAATTATTACAATTTGCTCTTAAATTTCCAAGTCCAAACACTTATGAACTTACCATTTGAGTTTAAGACATATCATGGCCACATCATATCTTATTAAATCAACTCACTATGTCCTATTATGATTGAATTTACTCAATGTTTAATCACTTAAAACTTACCTCGGAAGTGGTCGACGACTAGATATCCACGGCTATTCGTTTACTTTCTCTTTTCCCCTATCCGACTTTGATCCTCTTTGCTCTTAAGCTTAAGTAAAACAATAGATTTGCTTAAGTACTTAACTAATATTATTCACTTGACAATCACATTTGGCAATCACATATCATTTAATCTATATCTAAAACAATAGATTTCAATATGTACCATATTTAATAAAACATGCCATGACTCGATTTCATGCTTATTTAATTTATATCTAATTCACATTCACAAGTAAGGAGTCACTTAATTTATCATGCTTCCTTATACATGAATTTAATCATATTGCCGAATGTCCTTATGTGTACATGGTACATACATAAGGCATATATCTATATATATACCTATATATGACCATTACAATTTAAACATTTAATCTTAATCGGCAAGCTTTATTTCAACTATTTAAGGTGCAAACCAATTATGTTATTCATTAACATTTCGTCATATTAAATCTTTGATTAACCAATTTAACACATACCAAAATCCAATCATACATCTAACCTTTATCTCAATACTAAACCGAGTTACAAGATTATACATTACACTAAGCATATCATTAAACATACCTATTCAATTTAGCTAATTTCATAACCGATTAATCACCTTACCCCACATTACTCAATGCCGAATATCAACCCAACATCACAAGCATAATCACCATGAAACTTACCTTAATACACATATATGCATGTTCACATTCATCACATTGGCCATTATAAGCAAAACAACCATTCAAAGCTCACTTCAATTATTTAACAAATAAAACTAATGTTTAATACTATCTCCCAATTTGGTATGAGTTACCGAATGAAATTAAACTCCTAATTCATGCACTAAAATCACATTCGGCACAAGCAAACTTCATTTCAATTATGCCACTCTTAAACTTATCCATAATACCCTAAGTTCATTTAGTAGCTAGGCAACAATTATACAAAAACAACAAGCATTTAACAACAATGTACTTAACCAATTCCTTAAGCATACATTCGGCAATATATATATATTAATGACTAAAACACTTAGGCCAATTCTAAAACATCCACAAATCTTCATGCTTACATGCCATAACCGTATGGTTCTTATCACACTTGGACCACAAAATGCATAAATTTCACAAATTCTAATTACTATCATAAGCTCAATTTCGGCTAACACTCAATTAAATACTACCAATTTAGCACTAATTTAGCATTTCAACATAGCCGATTGTCATTAAGCAATTAAGCCACAAACATTTAATTTTACCAAGCTCAACTCATCTATAATCAACCCTCAATACACTAAAGCATCAAAACAACATCAAAGAAATACAAACATCCATGACCGAATGTCATCTTCATAACTTTACAAAACATTTGCCATGAGCTAGCTTCTATACTTGATGACCACTCCAAATATACAAAGATTTTCAATGAAAGAGCATTAACATACCTTAATATTAACCTAAGATGACCGAATGCTTCCCTCCCTTCTTCCTCTTTTCATTTCGGCCAAGAAGAACCGATTTCTCCTTTTCTTTTCCTCACCCTTTCATTATTCTTTTCTTTTATTATCCTTATTATTTCTTTTATTTATTTCCTTTCTTTTACATAAAATAATAACCATTTAATTAAGATTTACTACATATTTTAATATATGTACCATCATGGCCGGCCACTATGTATAAAAAAAAAGGAGTATTTGACATGCAAAACCATTGTTTTCACTACATGCTTTAATAGATCCTTATAGATTAACCTATCACATTTCAAAAGTGTCACACATAAGTCCTATTAACTAAATTCACATGCAATCGACTAAATCTGTAACACCCCATACCCGAGACCGTTGCCGGAGTCGGACACGAGGGGTTCACAGACTAAATTCACTTACTTGCACAGTTCATTTTAAAAATTTCCAGGCAGTTGGCTAACTGTGTCACTGTCACCTTAAAAATCATATCTTGAGTTCTAAAACTCGAAAATCAGTTTCGTAATTTTTCCCTGAAACTAGACTCATATGTCCATCTACATATTTATTTATATAATTTTTTGTTGGGATAATTAGTACAGTTTATTAGTTAAAGTCTCACCTGTTACAGGGTACAACTACATTGACCGTCATGCATTACGATTTGGATATCTCCCTGTACAGGGCTTTAATACTGATGTCGTTTGTTTATATAGAAACTAGACTCAAAAAGGAATCTATGCATATATGGAATGACTTATAATTATCTCTGGTTAATTTATAATGAATTTCCAAAGTCGGAACAGGGAATCCAGAAACCGTTCTGGCCCTGTCTCACGAGAATCTGAATATCTCTTAACATACTGTCCATATGATCATTTCGTTACTTTCCTATGAAACTAGATTCATCAAGGTTCGTTTACATAATTTATTCACTATTTAATTCCGTTCCTACTATTTTTAGTGATTTTTCACATCCACATCACTGCTGCTGCCAGCATCTGTTTTTTTAAAGTAAACTTTACCTATTTCATGATCCTCCATGGATCAACTAGAGTTTGTCATACATATTCCAAAAGTGGTCAAGAATAACCATTCCCATGGCTAACCGTTACCAACATTTTCATACCTCTCGACGGACAACATACAAAACCATTATAATGCTATGATCAAAGTATATTTAAGCCATTTTCGCATGGCTATCCAAATTTACACAAAACCGAAGGGTACATGACCAACAACAAAAGGGTAGTCCTATACATGCCATTTCAAAGTTCAACCAAATTGTACCAAAAGGGGGCTTTGATAGTGTGGGAGACTTCGGCTTCCAAAAATCCCGAGTCCGATAGCTGACGAGCCAAAATCTATAAAACAGAGAAACAAAGAAACGGAGTAAGCAATTTATGCTTAGTAAGGTTTGAGCAAGGGATTCCAGCACAACAAAAGTATAGCATTCATATAGCTAAACGGATAATTTCATATGCACAAATTTTCAATATCATACTTACTTCACATTACCAACCCTTATGTTCATACACAAAAGATCAACTTAGCTAAAGGTCGGTAGCTCATTTATCAACTGAGCGAATACTTATTTGTAAGGGCTCAACTAATTCAAAGCACATACGAAACATACCTCAATGTTGGGATGTTACAAGCGTATTAACTGAAATTTTTACAGCAAGATCGTTCATTCCCGAATCACGTACCTTCGGAATTTAACCGGATATAGCTACTCGTTCAAATGCCTTCGGGACATAGCCCGATTATAGTAACTCGCACAAATGCCTTCGGGACTTAACCCGGATTTAGTAACTCGCACCAATGCCTTCGGGCTTAGCCCGGAATTAGTAACTCGCACAAATGCCTTCGGATCTTAGTCCGGATATGGTCACTTAGCACAAAGCCTTCGGGACTTAGCCCGGACATCATTCGAATAACCATGCACATTTAACAATAAATCATGACACATTCGTATTTCATTTTCATTAGCAAAACTCAAACACAAGACACTTATCTCTCTTGCAATTTCGGCTCAATAGCCACATACAAAGAGCATGATTTTGATTCGCTTAAAATATGATCTAATCAAATCATAATCTAAGTTCCATTACTCGAAAACTTACCTCGGATGTGGTCGAACGTTTTCAGCGGCTATTCGATAACTTTTTCCTTTCCCTTATCCAACTGTGGTCCTCTAAGCTCTTGAGCTTAATATCGACCTAAGATGACCGATTGCTTCACTCCTTCCTTCCTCCTCTCAATTCGGCCAAGAAGAACCAAAGAACACAACTTGTTTCCTTTCTTCCTTAGAACATTCGGCCAAGAGAAATGAAAAAGATGGACACTTTTTTTTTGTTTTCTTTCTTACATTCACGGCAATGGGGAGGGGGGAGAAACAATCACACACATTCTTTCTTTTTTCCATTTCTTTATTACCCATACTCCATATTTTATTGTTCCTAACATACATCACTAACATAACATGTTTGTGACATGTTTCCACTCATAGCATGGCCGGCCACTACTAATTAGGGGGGAAATTTGACATGCAAGTCCTCCCTTTTTATTACATGCACTATTAGATCCTTATAGATTAGCCTATCACATTTCAAAAGTGTCACACATAAGTCCTATTAACTAAATTCACATGCAATCGACTAAATCTGTAACACCCCGTACCCGAGACCGTTGCCGGAGTCGGACACGAGGGGTTCACAGACTAAATTCACTTACTTGCACAGTTCATTTTAAAAATTTCCAGGCAGTTGGCTAACTGTGTCACTTTCACCTTAAAAATCATATCTTGAGTTCTAAAACTCGAAAATCAGTTTCGTAATTTTTCCCTGAAACTAGACTCATATGTCCATCTACATATTTTTTTTATAGAATTTTTTGTTGGGCTAATTAGTACAGTTTATTAGTTAAAGTCTCACCTGTTACAGGGTACGACTACACTGACCGTCATGCATTACGATTTGGATATCTCCCTGTACAGGGCTTTAATACTGATGTCATTTGTTTATATAGAAACTAGACTCAAAAAGGAATCTATGCATATATGGCATGACTTCTAATTATCTCTGGTTAATTTATAATGAATTTCCAAAGTCGGAACAGGGAATCCAGAAACCGTTCTGGCCCTGTCTCACGAGAACCTGAATATCTCTTAACATACTGTCCATATGATCATTTCGTTACTTTCCTATGAAACTAGATTCATCAAGGTTCGTTTACATAATTTATTCACTATTTAATTCCGTTCCTACTATTTTTAGTGATTTTTCACATCCACATCACTGCTGCTGCCAGCATCTGTTTTTTTAAAGTAAACTTTACCTATTTCATGATCCTCCATGGATCAACTAGAGTTTGTCATACATATTCCAAAAGTGATCAAGAATAACCATTCCCATGGCTAACCTTTACCAACATTTTCATACCTCTCGACGGACAACTTACAAAACCATTATAATGCTATGATCAAAGTATATTTAAGCCATTTTCGCATGGCTATCCAAATTTACACAAAACCGAAGGGTACATGACCAACAACAAAAGGGTAGTCCTATACATGCCATTTCAAAGTTCAACCAAAATTGTACCAAAAGGGGGCTTTGATAGTGTGGGAGACTTCGACTTCCAAAAATCCCGAGTCCGATAGCTGACGAGCCAAAATCTATAAAACAGAGAAACAAAGAAACGGAGTAAGCAATTTATGCTTAGTAAGGTTTGAGCAAGGGATTCCAGCACAACAAAAGTATAGCATTCATATAGCTAAACGGATAATTTCATATGCACAAATTTTCAATATCATACTTACTTCACATTACCAACCCTTATGTTCATACACAAAAGATCAACTTAGCCAAAGGCCGGTAGCTCATTTATCAACTGAGCGAATACTTATTTGTAAGGGCTCAACTAATTCAAAGCACATACGAAACATACCTCAATGTTGGGATGTTACAAGCGTATTAACTGAAATTTTTACAGCAAGATCGTTCATTCCCGAATCACGTACCTTCGGAATTTAACCGGATATAGCTACTCGTTCAAATGCCTTCGGGACATAGCCCGGTTATAGTAACTCGCACAAATGCCTTCGGGACTTAACCCGGATTTAGTAACTCGCACCAATGCCTTCGGGCTTAGCCCGGAATTAGTAACTCGCACAAATGCCTTCGGATCTTAGTCCGGATATGGTCACTTAGCACAAAGCCTTCGGGACTTAGCCCGGACATCATTCGAATAACCATGCACATTTAACAATAAATCATGACACATTCGTATTTCATTTTCATTAGCAAAACTCAAACACAAGACACTTATCTCTCTTGCAATTTCGGCTCAATAGCCACATACAAAGAGCATGATTTTGATTCGCTTAAAATATGATCTAATCAAATCATAATCTAAGTTCCATTACTCGAAAGCTTACCTCGGATGTGGTCGAACGTTTTCAGCGGCTATTCGATAACTTTTTCCTTTCCCTTATCCAACTGTGGTCCTCTAAGCTCTTGAGCTTAATATCGACCTAAGATGACCGATTGCTTCACTCCTTCCTTCCTCCTCTCATTTCGGCCAAGAAGAACCAAAGAACACAACTTGTTTCCTTTCTTCCTTAGAACATTCGGCCAAGAGAAATGAAAAAAGATGGACAGTTTTTTTTTGTTTTCTTTCTTACATTCACGGCAATGGGGAGGGGGGAGAAACAATCACACATTCTTTCTTTTTTCCATTTCTTTATTACCCATACTCCATATTTTATTGTTCCTAACATACATCACTAACATAACATGTTTGTGACATGTTTCCACTCATAGCATGGCCGGCCACTACTAGTTAGGGGGGAAATTTGACATGCAAGTCCTCCCTTTTTATTACATGCACTATTAGATCCTTATAGATTAGCCTATCACATTTCAAAAGTGTCACACAAATCCTACTAACTGAATTCACATGCAATCGACTAAATCGAAGCTTGAAATTTTCACACATTCATAATTACATATTCTAGACAATAAATATCACATTCAAACATTTCGGTGACTCGGTTTAGCGGTCCCGAAACCACTTCCCCAACTAGGGTCAATTTTGGGCTGTCACAAAATCGAAGCTTAAAACTTTCACACATTCATATTCACATATTTTAGACAATATATATCATATTCAAATACTTAGGTGACTCGATTTAGCGGTCCCGAAACCGCTTCCCGACTAGGGTCAATTTAGGGCTGTCACAACTCTCCCCCACTTTAAGAAATTTTCGTCCCCGAAAATCTTACTAGCGACTACGTTAGGATAACGTCCTCTTGTTTTAAAACAAATACATAACATCAACTCAGATATTCATAACCCACATTTTCATTCATATATATATATCTAAGCTGAAACATGGCCGAAAGTATACATGTTCTTAGACATCCTAATGAATATCCTTTATAACATTATCATATCTAAATATTCAGCTTAACTTATTTCTAAGAGAAGATCAACTTCCATGTACCTGAACATTTAGTTCATTCAATACATCCAATCATATTTAAAGTTACCCGTATACAGTCGAATAGGCATAAAGCTTAACACAAGTGATACCAGTGTACTAAACACGGTCTTACACACTATCACAAATCAATGCCGTCATCCTAGACGAGATCTTACATGAAACGAAATCCGCACACACAGTGCCCACTAACCGATCTCGCACACATAGTGCTCAGTTAAAGAATTCGCACACACAGTGCCTCAATTCATTCGCACACATAGTGCCTATATTCATTCGTTATTACACATTGAAATAATTTAACCAAGTCTATAAAACATCATATAAGTATACTTTAAATGTGTCCTTTTGTTTAACTTTGAATTCTTATAGTAATGAACACTTAAACTTTGCTCGAATCACCGGCATTAAGCCTGCTAGGCATGAAGGCCTGATTACACATCACCGGCACGAATGCCCTTCAGGACTTAGCCCGGATGTAACACCAGCACGAATGCTCTTCGGGACTTAGCCCGGGTACATCACTAGCACGAATGCTCTTCGGGACTTAGTCCGGATATAACACCAGCACGAATGCTCTTCGGGACTTAGCCCGGATACATCACTAGCACGAATGCTCTTCGGGACTTAGCCCGGATATAACACCAGCACGAATGCTTTTCGGGACTTAGCCCGGATACATCACTAGCACGAATGCTCTTCGGGACTTAGCCCGGATATATATAACTCTCAATTCTCATGTATATATATATAACAATGCACATTAGTATATCATTTACATTACTTGAATACAAACACAACATGCTTATCGACCATTCAACTTTCAGTTCCATAGCCACATACAAAGATCACATTTATAGTCATAACACTCTTTCAAAATCGCATCACTTATACCCTTATAATTCAATCCAAATCAAAATTCAAATACAAGTACATGATACGTACCTGATCAACTTAATAATTTAAGCATATGCAAGGGAAGTTATATCGCAAATTCTCATAGTCAGAAGCTTGCTACAGCTCGATCGGGATCAAGATTCATTACAATACAACAAACACATTTCAATAGTCAAAAATCATCACACTATCATTTTATCACTTTATGGCATGTATAAATAGACTCACGCGTGCTACGTTAGTCCTAGAATCGACTAAACCGTAGCTCTGATACCAATAAAATGTAACACCCCAATCCCATATCCGTCGCCGGAATAGGTAAAGGGGCATTACCGGACTTGAAACTCATATCAGAACAGAAATTTTTTTTCTTTTTTTGAGCATTCCTTTAGATAAGTACTAAAGACAGTCAGGGCTACAATTTAAACTTCTATAAGTACACATTCAAAAGATGCCATTTTCGCATGGCTTATATACATTAACCAAAATATTCTTCGGCCACTGGTCTATTCTATACATGCCATAAAATAATTCAAAACATAACAGTAACAAGCAGTGGATAGTGATAGTCTGACTAGTTGCTGACGATCCCCGAGCCTGTAGCTTCGAAATGAAATCTATAAAACAAAGGAAACAAAGTAAACGGAGTAAGCATTACAATGCTTAGTAAGTTTTAAGCAGTGTCAACAGATAACAATCAAATTATAACATAGTTGTTCGTATTTTTATTTCACTCTTCCTTCGGGCATACCATCCCTTTACCGAATATGCACATCTCATCATATACAATAGGCAGATAAACTTTCACATAAAAGTGAGCTCATGTGACATAGATATATTGTATAATTTCACATAACCTCTCACACTGATCCGATGTCACATAATCATAGGAATTGTCTCATAGATTGCCCACGTATGCATCACATAACTACCTTATGATTTAGTTCAAATCAAGCTCACATATAAACTTGGAGTACATACCTGTTTAACCTTTCGCATTGAATATATTTATAAGCAATTCTTATTATGAAGTCTTATAGCTTTAACCTCTACTCAGATTATCGGCAAGACCTTTAGCTCAGATGAAATCTCCACACGAAGTTATCGGGTCTTACCCGGACAAAATCTCCACACGTAGTCATCGGGTCTCACCCGGACATAATCTCCACACGTAGTCATTGGGTCTTACCCGGAATATATTTCCAAGTTTCATGTACATTTAATCACATGTTACAACATTCACATTGACTGTCATATTTGTAATTCATTTGCCTCATCAAATATCTAATAATACACACCTTTCACATTTGGTCATTCGGCCACAATATACACATATCTCCTACATATTTCACACTAGCCATTCGACTTTACCACATATACATATCTCATACATATTTCACACTAGCCATTCGGCTTTACCACATATACATATCTTATACATATTTCACATTAGCCATTCGGCTTTACCACATATACATATCTCATACATATTTCACTTTAGCCATTCGGCTTTACCACATATACATATCTCATACATATTTCACATTAGCCATTCGGCTTTGCCACATATACATATCTCATACATATTTCACACTAGCCATTCGGCTTTACCACATATACATATCTCATATATATATTTCACATTAGCCATTCGGCTTTACCACACACATATATATTTATCTTGTGCATCAATTTCAGCAATAGCTTATAAGCAACTCAAATAGCTTCATCAATGTATACAACAAATTCACATATTCACTACAAGCTGTTTTCCTGAGCAATAGTCACTAAATTATTTATAACTGGAGCTACAAAACTCAAAATCAATTTACGTTAATTTTCCCTGAATATAGACTCATATATATTCCATCCATAAAATTTTCATAATTTTAGGTTTGGCCAATCAATACCAGATTTTTCTTAAAATTTCCCCTGTTTCACTGTTTGACTAATCTGACCACTCTTCACTACAAATCAAATTTCTCATTGTACAGAATTCAAAATGTGTTCTATTCGATTTCATTTGAAACTAGACTCATTAAGGAGTCTAAGCATATAAATTTTATCTTATAACCATTTTTGTACAAATTATAATGATTTTCTAAAAACAGAACAGGGGATTTCGGAGTCATTCTGACACTGTCTCACACAACTTTAAATATCTCTTTATAGGAAATTTCTTTCCTTACACGGTCTCTTTTATAAGAAGCTAGACTAATTAAGCTTTGATTACGTATTTTATTCAGCCTATAATTCCACACCAACAATTTATAGTGATTTTCTAAATTCACGTTACTGCTGCTGTCCTAACCAAATTATTACAATTTGCTCTTAAATTTCCAAGTCCAAACACTTATGAACTTACCATTTGAGTTTAAGACATATCATGGCCACATCATATCTTATTAAATCAACTCACTATGTCCTATTATGATTGAATTTACTCAACGTTTAATCACTTAAAACTTACCTCGAAAGTGGTCGACGACTAGATATCCACGGCTATTCGTTTACTTTCTCTTTTCCCCTATCCGACTTTGATCCTCTTTGCTCTTAAGCTTAAGTAAAACAATAGATTTGCTTAAGTACTTAACTAATATTATTCACTTGACAATCACATTTGGCAATCACATATCATTTAATCTATATCTAAAACAATAGATTTCAATATGTATCATATTTAATAAAACATGCCATGACTCGATTTCATGCTTATTTAATTTATATCTAATTCACATTCACAAGCAAGGAGTCACTTAATTTATCATGCTTCCTTATACATGAATTTAATCATATTGCTGAATGTCCTTATGTGTACATGTACATACATAAGGCATATATATATACCTATATATGACCATTACAATTTAAACATTTAATCTTAATCGGCAAGTTTTATTTCAACTATTTAAGGTGCAAACCAATTATGTTATTCATTAACATTTTGTCATATTAAATCTTTGATTAACCAATTTAACACATACCAAAATCCAATCATACATCTAACCTTTATCTCAATACTAAACCGAGTTACAAGATTATACATTACACTAAGCATATCATTAAACATACCTATTCAATTTAGCTAATTTCATAACCGATTAATCACCTTACCCCACATTACTCAATGCCGAATATCAACCCAACATCACAAGCATAATCACCATGAAACTTACCTTAATACACATATATGCATGTTCACATTCATCACATTGGCCATTATAAGCAAAACAACCATTCAAAGCTCACTTCAATTATTTAACAAATAAAACTAATGTTTAATACTATCTCCCAATTTGGTATGAGTTACCGAATGAAATTAAACTCCTAATTCATGCACTAAAATCACATTCGGCACAAGCAAACTTCATTTCAATTATGCCACTCTTAAACTTATCCATAATACCCTAAGTTCATTTAGTAGCTAGGCAACAATTATACAAAAACAACAAGCATTTAACAACAATGTACTTAACCAATTCCTTAAGCATACATTCGGCAATATATATATTAATGACTAAAACACTTAGGCCAATTCTAAAACATCCACAAATCTTCATGCTTACATGCCATAACCGTATGGTTCTTATCACACTTGGACCACAAAATGCATAAATTTCACAAATTCTAATTACTATCATAAGCTCAATTTCGGCTAACACTCAATTAAATACTTACAATTTAGCACTAATTTAACATTTCAACATAGCCGATTGTCATTAAGCAATTAAGCCACAAACATTTAATTTTACCAAGCTCAACTCATCTATAATCAACCCTCAATACACTAAAGCATCAAAACAACATCAAAGAAATACAAACATCCATGACCGAATGTCATCTTCATAACTTTACAAAAACATTTGCCATGAGCCAGCTTCTATACTTGATGACCACTCCAAATATACAAAGATTTTCAATGAAAGAGCATTAACATACCTTAATATTAACCTAAGATGACCGAATGCTTCCCTCCCTTCTTCCTTTTTTCATTTCGGCCAAGAAGAACCGATTTCTCCTTTTCTTTTCCTCACCCTTTCATTCTTCTTTTCTTTTATTATCGTTATTATTTCTTTTATTTATTTCCTTTCTTTTACATAAATAATAACCATTTAATTAAGATTTACTACATATTTTAATATATGTACCATCATGGCCGGCCACTATGTATAAAAAAAAGGAGTATTTGACATGCAAAACCATTGTTTTCACTACATGCTTTAATAGATCCTTATAGATTAACCTATCACATTTCAAAAGTGTCACACATAAGTCCTATTAACTAAATTCACATGCAATCGACTAAATCGAAGCTTAAAACTTTCACACATTCATATTCACATTTTTTAGACAATATATATCATATTCAAATACGTCAGTGACTCGGTTTAGCGGTCCCAAAACCGCTTCCCGACTAGGGTCAATTTAGGGCTGTCATAGATTTTAGAAATTAAGCCTCTTAAAGAGCCCCTGGTCGGCCACCTTGGAGAGCCATCAACAAAGGAGCAAAGCGAAGGAGTGAAAGAGCCTCGTCGGTCAGAGTCTTGGGTGACAGCCACTCTGATTTGGGTTTAAACTTTATTTTCTTTAATTTAATCTAAAAATGTTTGCTATGTGTTCTTTGTTCTTGTTTACAACAATGTTAGCTTAATTTTATTTAAGCTAGGATGATTGCTTTGATTAAATAATAGTTATTTGATTCATGGTTATAATGTTTGTGTCTCAATCGATCATGTTTTCAATTAAAATCAAGTTTGTATTTCATTCATACATGATTGAAATGCACCTGAATTAGCTAAGTGATCCTAACCAGACGACGGCTAGTGGACGCATAATTGAAATGCGCATGCTTAATTTAGATCCTAACCCGATAAAATTGCAGGTTGCATAACAATCTAACCAAGCTCTGTTATCTGCATAGTTTTTAGATTTGTATGATTAAACTGTTTCAAACCTAACACGTCCCTGTTACCTCACATGAATGCTACGAAACCCTTAGTAAATAAGGATCAGTAAAATGCGTATTTACTAAGTAAAGAATTCTAAAAGGACCTAATGTAGTTTCCAAACTCATGAAACATCGAGTTGCCATGGAATGTTTTTTCGAATGTTATTAAGCATGTTGATAATAAATTGAGTTTAATTAAAGTAATTGAATTAGTTTATTTTTGTTATAATTGTTGCAAATTGTGTTTAATTGTGCTAAAATCTATTTCATTCATATAGTTTGCATATTTAGGATAATTTGCATTGGAGATCATTGCATTTAGTTTAATATATTTAATTTTAATCACCAAATCTCATCCATAATGTGTTTTTATTTACCAAGTTGTTAGTATAATTTTACAATTAAGTGATTTAACACAAATACAATCCATGTGGAGATGATAACTCGATACTTACTTATTATTTGATAATGACTGTGTACACTTGCACAAACCTACGCGTTACAGCACACTAAACATCTCGATACAAAATCAGATATCTCACGTTTCATTCTCGGCCACCTATACATCTGTTTTAAGTTACTGTACATCTTATTACTTCCCAGGTGAATAGATAAGATACCTTTATGAGCCTCATACAAGATTCATTAGATGAGCTCTAGATTCTTCGGTACACAAATTCTACCTCTAAGCAATAAGAAACCATTAGAACCTATTTGAAATTCTCAATCGGAAGTCGATTCCCACTGTGCCTACTTAGCTAGCAACTCAACATCACATTTCTGAGCTTAATGGATCTATTGTAAAAACATCAGTTTAGCTTTCAACTCAGCTAAGATCGAACCACTATCAGATAATGTCTGTTGCGTGTTCATCACTCGCTAAGCAAATAGAGACTTTCTATTCTGAGCTTCTACATTCACTTTTCCCGAATGATAATCAATGATCAACTCATAATCTTTTAACAATTCGAGCCATCTACGCTATCATAGATTCAAATCTTTTTTGTGACATTAGATACTTCAAGCTCTTGTAACTAGTAAAATGTGACATTTCTCGCCATACAAATAGTCTCGCCAAATTTTCAATGCAAACACAATAGCTGCCAACTCAATGTCATGTGTTGGATAATTCTTTTCATGTGGCTTTAACTGTCTAGAAGCATAAGCTATTACTTTGCCTTCTTTCATCAAAACACAGCTTAAACCATTTAAATATGCATCACTAAAAATCACAAACTCTTTACCCGATTCAGGCTGAACCAAAATTGGTGCCTTGGTCAATGGTGCTTATGGTTCATTTCAAATCAAACTCACATATAAGTACATGATACGTACCTGGGCAACTTAATGTAATGAATGTATTCAATTGTCGTTCTATCACGAAGCATCATAGTCTTAGACTGTTATCAAATCACTGGCAATTAGCCTGCTAGGTTTTAAACCCGAATTCATCACCAGCACGAAGCCTGCTAGACTTTAAGTCTGAATTCATTCACCGGCATTTCACCTGCTAGGCTCGAAGCCCGATATTATTTCACCAGCATTATAGCCTGCTAGGCTCGAGGCTCGATATTATTTCACCGGCATTATAGCCTGCTAGGCTCGAAGCCTAATATTATTTCACTGGCATATAGCCTGCTAGGCTCGAGGCCCTAATTCATCATACGATAATGAATTCACCAAGTTTCATGCATATCAAATCATATGTTACTTGATTTCACATAGCACAAACACATTAATAATTTATTTCCTTCATTCGAATAACTGCACATATCACACACCTTATCATCATGTCATAATCCTCCTATTATACATTTTTCATATTACATTCACTTATAAACTATGTTCGATTACTAAAAACTTACCTCGAATATTTTCAACAGTAGTAGATCGGCTATTCAGTTACTTTAGCTTTTCTCTTATCCGAATTTTCCCCTCTATGCTCTTGAGATAAAATCAAATTTAACTTCTCAATCAAACGCATACGTACGACAACCATATACATTTGAAAAGCTAATTCATTCGCATCATTTGTCCACTTAAGTCTATCACCATTTCATTTTCAAATTCATGTACTTTGTAATTCAGATTCGAACACTCAATTATACCTTAACTTATCCATTTCTTTCATTTAAACAACCCACATAACTCATTCATTCATGAACACATTCGACACTATGCATCTTTACAAATATTTCATTTAAACAATTTTGGCCACCTTAAAATCCATTCATGCACTCACAATTTAAATAGATTCACTACTCCACAATCGGTCAATTAATTATACAATTAACCATAGCTGAATACCAATCAAGTAGATATTTGTTCACATTTCTTTAACACATATTTATCATCTAGTCTATGTATTAGCTTTTAGCATATTTGGTCATTAGAGCAACCTATTTAATTTTCATGCATTCGGTCATTAGAGCAACCTATTTAATTTTCATGCATTCTTTTCTAAGGTTACCAAGTCCATCCTATGATTAAATATATACATCATCTTTCATAATACACGAAATTCCTATTAAAACTCTCATACATATACATTTGGCCTAATATACTTCACAACTATACCCCTAGGCTGAATATTCACAAAGTTCTCAAAACATAATTTACTCAACTTCCAAGCCAAGTTATCTAAATAGACCATCTATACATAAGAACCAAGCCTCAAACTTAATTTATAACTATCTAAATCATTTAAAACCTCCAAAACCAAATTTTCTTTGCATTTCATACTATAGCCGAATGCCCATTCCAAGCAATTGAGCCACACATAGTTCAAATTTCAAAATTTAAACTTATAAACTTACAATCACATGGATTTTAACATTATAGTCCATCAAACTTTCATTAATCAATTTCTATCATCAAATACAATTTTTTGCAATTTCCTATCATGACCGAATGCACAATTAACCAATATTTAACAAATTAATTCATGGGTTTAAAGTAGAACCAAGAGAGGAACTCAAAAACATGAATTTTCAACCAAACTACCATGAACTTACCTTGAATTTATCTCCCTAAATGACTGAATATTCAAGAGCTTCTATTCTTTTTTTTGTTTTCTTTAGTTTCGGCTAAGTGCTAAAAATAAAGCTCAACTTTGTTTTTATCACCTCATTTTATGTTATAAAATAATATATATTATTTTATACCATAATTTAAGTTTATAATTTATTATTATATAAAGCACATGATGCATTAAACCAACCCCACCACCGTACACTTAAATAAAGTCGTAAAATAGACATACAAATCCTCTACTTTAATAATTTACAAAATTAATCACTTGGACATTCACCTACCACATTTTCAAAGTTTCTCAAACAAGTCCTTTTTAGCTAATTCCATATTCAAATGAAAAAATTACGACGCGATACTTTCACACATGAAACTTCACATATAATAAATGTAGAAAAGAGCATTCAAATAATTTTGTGACTCAGTTTTGTGGTCCCGAAACCACTTTCCGACTAGGGTCAAATTAAGGCTGTCACAACTCTCTCCCCTTAGGAATTTTTGTCCCCGAAAATCTTACCAGCGAATAAATTAGGGTATCATTCTTTCATGGAGTCTTCAAGCTCCCAAGTAGCTTCTTCAACCCCATGTTTGACCCACAACACTTTCACTAACGAAATTGTCTTAATTCGCAATTCTTTCACCTCGTGAGCCAAAATACGAATCGGTTCCTCTTCATAACTCAAATCAGATTGAATTTCTATCTCTGATGGACTAATCACATGAGAAGGATCGGATCTGTACTGACCGAGCATCGAAACATGAAAATGTCATAATTCAAGTTCAAGTGGCAAAAGTAGTCTATAAGCAACCGGCCCAATCCGTTTTGTAATTTTGTATGGTCCGATAATCTCGGGCTCAATTTACCTTTACGGCCAAATCTGAGTACCTTTTTCCACGGTGAAACTTTAAGAAACACTTTGTCTCTGACTTGATACCTTATATCTTTCCATTTCAAGTCCGCATACAATTTCTGACGATCCGATGCTGCTTTCAAACTTTTGCGAATCACTTTAACTTTCTGTTCAGCTTCTTTAATCAAATCTACTTCGTAAATCTTATTTTCATAGAGCTCGGTCCAAAACAACAGTGTGCAACATTTACAGCCGTACAAAGCCTGGTAAGGTGCCATCTTGATGCTCGATTGAAAACTACTATTGTATGCGAATTCAATCAAAGGTAGGAACTTTTCCCACGAATCGCTAAACTCAAGGATGCAACATCTCAACATATCCTCGAGTATCTAAATAATTCGCTCGGATTGACCATCGGTCTGGGGATGAAAAGCAGTGCTAAAATGCAACTTAGTACCCAATGCTTCTTGCAATTTCTTCCAAAATCGCAATGTGAATCTCGGATCTCTATCCGACACAATAGAAGTAGGTACCCCGTGTAACCTTACAATCTGAGAAACATACAGTTTGGCTAACTTATCAAGTGAATAATCCGTACGTACGGGAATAAAATGAGCCGAATTTGTCAATCTATCAACAACAACCCAGATCGTATCTTTCTTGCTCGGAGACAATGGCAACCCAGATACAAAATCCATCGTGACTTGATTCCACTTCCACTCGGGTATCATGATCGGCTGAAGTAATCCCGAAGGCACTTGATGTTCCGCTTTCACTTGTTGACATATCAAACACTTCGAAACAAAGTCAGAAATGTCTTGTTCCATACCGTGCCACCAATACTGACGTTTCAGATCATTATACATTTTCGTACTACCTGGGTGTATTGACATTCGGCTGCTATGAGCCTCGTTCAAAATCATCGGAATCAGCTCTGAATTTCTCAGAACACATAATCAATTTCTCAACCTCAAATAATCATTGCTATCAATCAAAAACTCTAAATTCTCTTTCAAAACACATAGTGCTCGTTTTGCAACTAATTCGTCATCAGCTTTTTGAGCTTCACGGATTTGTTGCATCAATAACGGTTTTGCTTTTAACTCCGCTACCAACACATCATTAGCGGACACAGACAGGTGCACATTCATTGCTCACAAAACAAACAGTGATTTTCGACAAAGAGCATCAGGAACCACGTTGGCTTTTCCCGGATGATAATCAATAACAAGCTCGTAATCTTTAAGTAATTCAAGCCACCGACGTTGTCTCAAATTTAGATCCCTCTGTGGCATCAAGTATTTATGGCTTTTATGATCAGAATACACGTGACATTTTTCCCCGAACAAGTAGTGTCGCCAAAATTTTAAAGCGAAAACAATAGTAGCTAACTCCTTATCATGAGTCGGATAGTTTTTCTCGTGTGGCTTCAACTGTCTCGAAGCGTACGCTACAAATCTACCCTTTTGCATCAATACATAGCCTAAACCATTTAGAGACGCATCACTGTAGATCACGAATTCTTTACCAGACTCTGGCTGAACTAACACTAGAGCTTCGGTCAAAAGGGTTTTCAATTGATCGAAACTTTTCTGGCACTTTTCTGACCATTCAAATTTGACATCTTTCTGTAGCAACTTTGTCATCGGTGTTGCTATCATCGAAAAGCCTTTCACAAACCATCTGTAATACCCGGTAAGTCCCAAAAAGCTCTGAACTTTCGAAACATTTCTCGGAGGCTTCCAATCGAGTATAGCTAAAATTTTACTCAGATCAACTCGGATACCCGATGCAGATACAACATGCCCCAAAAAGCTTACTTCTCTCAACCAGAATTCATATTTATTGAACTTCACATATAATTGCTTGTCTCGCAAAATCTACAATACTAACTTCAAGTGCTCGACATGTTCAGTTTCATCGCATGAATAGATCAAAATGTCATCTATAAACACGACTACAAACTGATCCAAATACTGTTTGAAAATTCGATTCATTAGATCCATAAAAACTGCAGGGGCATTAGTAAGTCCAAACGGCATCACTAAGAACTCGTACTGTCTTACCTCGTTCTGAAAGTGGTTTTAGGCACATCAGAGTCTCTAACTCGCAACTGATAATAACCTGATCTCAACTCTATCTTCGAAAATACTGAGGCTCCTTTCAGTTGATCAAACAAATCATCGATTCGTGACAATGGATATTTATTCTTTATCGTTACTTTATTAAGTTGACGATAATCAATACACATTCTCATGGTTCCGTCTTTCTTTTTCACAAACAATACTAGCGCACCCCAGGGAGAAAAACTCGGTCAAGCAAAACCTCTATCTGTCAACTCTTGCAACTAGGATTTCAATTCTTTTAGCTCGGTTGGTGCCATACGATACGGAGCTACCGAAATAGGTGTAGTCCCTGGTACAAGTTCAATACCAAACTCTACCTCCCGAACAGGGGTAATCTAGGTAATTCCTCGGGGAACACATCCGAATATTCACAAACCACGGGCACAGTCTCAAGTTTCTTTTCTGATTCTTTACTATCCAATACATATGCAAGATATGCTTCACACCCCTTTTTCACATATTTCTGAGCCAACATCGAGGATATCGCTGCCGATAATCCATTCAAATCGGTAGACTCAACTCGAATTATCTCATTATTTGAACATCTCAAATCAATTATCTTTCGCTTGCAATTCACTACTGCATCATGCATAGTTAACCAATCGATACCGAGAATGATATCAAACTCGTCAAACGGTAATAACATTAAATCAGCCGGAAAGCAAGAATCTCGGATCATCAGGGAACATTTCTTACATACTTTGTCAACTAGCACATAATGGCCTAAAGGATTCGACACCCGAATAAGGTTTTAGGGTTTAGGGTTTTAGGGTTTATGGATTAGGGTTTAGGGTTTATGGTTTAGTGTTTAGGGTTTAGGGTTTACAAACTCAGTAGACTCAACAGGTAGAGTCTTACTAGATGCCAAAGTTTCACATACATATGAATGAGTAGAACCGGGGTCGATCAAAACAATCACATCAGTATCAAAAAGAGTAAAAGTACCGGTTATGTGACAACCCTAAATTGACCCTAGTCGAAAAGTGGTTTTGGGACCACAAAACCGAGTTATAAAAATAAAGAACCGTTATTTTCTATGTTGATTGTGCATGAACATGCATGTGTGAAAATTTCAATCTTTAATTTATTCATTTGAATGTGAATCTTTTTAATAGGACTTATGTGAGAGAAATGTGAAATGGGATAGGTAATCCTAGAAGTGGTTCAATAATGCATGTAATCAAAAGGGTGGACTTGCATGTCAATTTCCCCACTTTGATAGTAGTGGCCGGCCATGACAATGAGGATAAGCAATATGTGATGGGTAATAATAATAAAATAATGTATTAATGGCATAATTTATGAAAAAAAAGAAAAAAAGAAAAAGGGTGTTAAACTAATTAAGTGAATAAAACAAAGAAAAGAAATAAAGTGTTCATCTTTTAACATCTTTGGCCGAAAATTTTAAGAAGAAAGGGGAAGGGGAAACAAACATTCGGCCACTCCTTCTAGTCTTGAATAAGGTATGTAATTCATGGTAGCTTTTGAAATTGTTGAATGTATTAAGCTAGTTACTAAGTCCCTTAGTTAGCCCATGTCCAAATTTTGAATCTTGTTGGTAACATGAGTAATCGGTTAAGAGAAAATGTTCAAGAAATGGTTGTTGTTCATGTTATTTGGATGAAAAAAATGGTAGTTAGGTGAAGTAGAGTCTAACAAATGAGCACATATGTGCATTAGTTGCTAAATGGAGAAAAATCGGCTAACAAGTTGTGTACTAAGGCCGAATATGATTTTGGATATTATTGGGCAATGTATGTGTTTTGAATTGATGGAATGGAGGGGATGCTTTAATTGTGTTATGAACAATTATATGTTAAATTAAGGTTTGCTAAGCTAGCTATTAAGGTGAAATGCAAATGTTAGTATTTGATTGCTAGTGTATATATGTGTATTAGCCGAGTTTTGAACTTGAATAATGGTTTGAGCACCATGTGTTGTATTGAGATTGTTTGAGTGAATTTATATATATTTATATGATGAATTCAATTGTTGATATACATGCTTAAATAAAATGTATACAAAGAATGTGTGAAAGAGTGATTTGGTAATAATTTGCTTGGGGACAGCAACAGTAAGGTGATTTTGGAAAATCGCCATAAATTGTAGGAGTTGAGTTAGAAGCTGAATAAATTATTTCATTAAATCTTGAAGAGTCTAGTTTCTTAGAAAAGAAACTATAAAAACAAAAGAGTTACCGATCTTAAGATATTTGAAGTATTGTGGGGCTGAGTCAAAATGACTACTAGATAAAATTTATAAAATCAGTATAAATTGTACAAAAATGGCCCTAAGATAAAATTTATATGCTTAGACTCCTTAATGAGTCTAGTTTCAAATGAAATAAACGAGAACATATTTTGAATTCTGTACAATGAGAAATTTGATTCGTAGTGAAGAGTAGTCAGTTTAGTCAAATAGTGAAACAAGGTGAACTTTAAGAAAAATCTGGTATTGTTGGGCTAAACTAAAAATTTTGAACATTTTATGGACAATAGATAAGTGAGTCTTCTGTCAAGAAATATTTACGGCAATTGATTTGGAGTTTTATAGCTCCAGTTATAAAAACTTTAGTGACTGTTGCTCAGGAAGTCAGCTTATAGGGAAATTGTAATTATATTGTAAACATTAATGAAAATTTGCTAATGAATTATTTATTGATTTTTATAAAGCTTACTATAATCTATATGTGTGAAAGTCAAATCCATATGTATTATATTCTGAAAGTAATACTTGAATAGTCGATTAATGACTAGTTAAAATTTGTTGAACTTAAGCTCAATAGCATAGGGGGCAATTTCAGATAAGGGAAAAGAGAAAGTAACCGAGTAGCCACTCCGCAACTGTACCAAATATCCGAGGTAAGTCTTTGAGTAATGGAACTTAGTTTATGATTTGATTAAGTCATGACATATAAGCATAACAAATAAACGGTGATATAATGATTCTACTTGAATTATATATTGAGGTGATTAGTTATACTTGTGACGGGTAGCCGAATGTGTATAGAGATCATGTTATAAAGCGAATCAAAATCATGCTCCTTGTATGTGGCTATTGAGCCGAAATTGGTAAGGTTTGATAAGTGTCTTGTGTTTGAGCTTTAGTAATGAAAATTAAATATGGATGTGTCATGATTTATTAATATATGTGCATGATTATTCGAATGATATCCGGGCTAAGTCCCGAAGGCTTTTGTGCTAGTGACTATATCCGGGCTAAGTCCCGAAGGCATTTGTGCTATTGACTATATCCGGGCTAAGTCCCAAAGGCATTTGTGCTAGTGACTATATCCGGGCTAAGTCCCGAAGGCTTTTGTGCTATTGACTATATCCGGGCTAAGACCCGAAGGCATTTGTGCGAGTTGCTATACACGGCTAAATCCCGAAGGTACTTGGGTTTGGAATTGAGCGATCTTGCTGTAATAATTTCAATTAATACGCTCATAAAATCAAAACGATAAGGTATGTTTCGTATATGCATCGGAAAAGTTAATTCCTTTTTAGATAGTATTCGCTCTATTGATTAGCAACTTCCGGCCTTTAGTTCGGTTTGATCCCCTGTGTATGAGTATACTGGTTGAAGTGTGAAGTAAGTATGATTTTGGGAATATGCGTATATGCAGCTATTCATTTAGTCATATGAACGCTATACTTTAGTCATAAATAATTTCATTACTTGAACTTACTAAGCATTAAAATGCTTACTCTGTTACTTTGATTCTCTGTTTTATAGATTTTGTTCGTCAGCTACCAGACTCGGAAGTGTCAAAGTCGAAGTCATCCACACTATTTAAGCCACTTTTTGGTACTCTTTTAGTTCAATTTTGAAAATGGCATGTATAGGGCTGACCCTTGTTGTTAATTAAGTACCCTTTGGTAATGTGTATTCGTATAGCCATGCGAAAATGGCTCGTATATTTCGAAGTATAACATTATGGTCTTGTGATATGGTTATTAAGTGGTGTGGAAATGTTTGGTAATGACTAGCCATTGGAATGGCCAATCATGGCCCTATTGGTGCTACGTACGTCATGGCTAATCGGGATTACCCTTGATAATAATGTATGTCAATTTGCTATTTGATTCATGGAAAATTATGAAATAGGTAAAATTTACCTTAAAATAGATGCTGACAGCAGCAGTGATGTAAGTTGGAAAAATCACTAAAAATAGTAGGAATGGAACTAAATAGTGAATAAATTATGTAATCGAATCTTGATGAGTCTATTTTCATATGAAAGAAACGAAACGACCATATGAGCCGTATTTTATGAGATGTTTAAGTTTTTGTGAAATAGGGCCAGAGCGTTTTCTGGATCCCCTGTTCTGATTTTGAAAATTTACCATAAATTAACCAGAGACAATTAGAAGTTATGCTTTATATGTATAGATTCCTTTTTGAGTATAGTTTCATTAGAAACAAACGGCATAAGTATTGAAGCTCTGTACAGGGATATATCTAAGTCGTAATGCATGAAGGTCAGAGTAGTCGAACCCTGAAACAGGGGAGACTTTAACTAATAAACTGTACTAATTGGCTTGATCAAAAATTCTAGAAAAAATTTTTTAGATGGACATATGAGTCTAGTTTCAGGAAAAATTTACGGAATCGGTTTTCGAGTTTTGGAACTCAAGATATGATTTTTAAAGTAACTGTGATGCAGTTAGCCAGCTTGTCTTGAAATTTTAAAATGAACTGTGTAAGTAAATGAATTAAGTCCGTTAACACCTCGTGTTTGACTCCGGCAACGGTCTCGGGTACGGGGCGTTACAATTTTATTGGTATGTGAGCCACGGTTTAGTCGATTCTAGGACTACCGTAATACGTTCGGGTTTAGCTATACATGCCATTATGTGTTTATTGATAGTGTGGTGATTTCTGACAGTTAAAAATGTGTTTACTTATAGTAATGGATCTCGATCCCAACCGAGTGGTAGCTGATGATGTTGAGAGTGTAGCGCCTACTCCCGCGCAAGGGACAGCGCCGGCGGACTCTCAACCTATTGCTAGTAATCAGAATGATGAAGCTAGACAGGCTTTTTATAGCGTAATGAATGAGTGGTTCAATTAGTACATTCGAACTAATACGGCTGTTCCACAACCCCCATTCCCGACCAATACAACCCCTGCACCTGCGATACCTCCGGTAACTGACCAGATAAGGTTAAATAAGCCCCCAGTTGACAGAATCCGAAAACACGGGGCTACTAAATTTAAGGCTACAGACAGCGATGATGCCGAGCAAGCTGAATTTTGGTTGGACAATACTATTCGAGTACTTGATGAACTATCTTGCACACCCGATGAATGCCTAAAGTGTACTATCTCCTTGCTACGTGATTCTGCCTACTATTGGTGGAATACGTTGATTTCTGTTGTGCCCAGAGAGCAAGTAACTTGGGAGTTTTTCCAAACCGAGTTTCGAAAAAAGTATATCAGCCAGAGATTCATTGATCAAAAACGGAAAGAATTTCTTGAACTTAAACAAGGTTCCATGTCGGTTACTGATTATGAACGAAAGTATGTAAGGCTTAGCCGGTACGCTCGAGAATGCATTTCTTCAGAAGCTGTAATGTGTAAACGTTTCGAAGATGGACTGAACGATGATATAAAACTGTATGTTGGCATTTTAGAAATCAGAGAATTTGTGGTACTTGTCGAGCGAGCTTACAAATCCGAAGAGCTCGGTAAGGAGAAAAGAAAAGCTGATATGGGAGCAAAGGAGTTTCGTAAGAGATCTTCGGGAAAACCCTTCCAACAGTCTTCGAAGAAAGTTAGAGATGATTTAGGCCGGTCTAAAGGCACTTTGGGCTTTTCTAGACGAGATCGCGATCGACCTCCTGTGAGTACGCGAGTCACTTCGGTTGCCAGTGCTGGAAATGATCGTCGGCACAGGACAGAGTGCCAGTATTGTGGTAAATGGCATTCGGGGAGTTGTAGATTCCATGACCGCTCCTGTTATAAGTGTGGATCAACTGACCACTTTATTAAAGATTGCCCGAGATTGTCTGAACAGAATGTAAATCAGAGTGGGAAACTGAGTGCTACTACTGCTCAAGGTAGACTATCTAAAAATGCGGGGAATGCTAGTGGCGGTCAGAGAAGATCTAGAGATGTTACCACCAGATCTGAGGCTCGTGCTCCTGCCAGAGCTTATGCTATACGTGCACGCGAGGATGCTTCTTTGCCTGATGTTATTACCGGTACATTCACTCTCTTTGATACTAATGTGATTGCATTGATTGACCCTGGTTCTACTCATTCTTATATATGTGAGACTTTAGCATCCAGTAAGACTTTACCTGTTGAGTCTACTGAGTTCGTTATTAGAGTGTCGAATCCCTTGGGTCATTGTGTGCTTGTTGATAAGGTGTGTAAGAAATGTCCCCTAGTAATTCGAGATTCCTGTTTTCCGGCGGACTTGATGCTTTTACCGTTTGATGAATTTGATGTTATTTTCGGTTTGGATTGGTTGACCGTGCATGATGCGGTTGTGAATTGCAAAAGCAAGACTATTGATTTGAGGTGTGCAAATAATGAGATAATCCGAGTTGAGTCTACTGTCTTGGATGGATTGCCAACAATAATATCCTCGATGTTAGCTCAAAAATATGTGAGAAAGGGGTGTGGAGCGTATCTTTCATACGTACTTGATAATGAAGAATCAGGAAAGAAACTTGAGTTGGTACGAGTGGTTTGTGAATATCCGGATGTTTTTCCCGAAGAATTACCAAGGTTACCACCTGTTCGGGAGGTAGAGTTTGGCATCGAACTTGTACCTAGGACTACACCGATTTCGATAGCTCCGTATCGTATGGCACCAACGGAATTAAAGGAATTGAAAGCTCAGTTGCAAGAGTTGATGGATAGAGGTTTCGCTCAACCAAGTTTCTCACCTTGGGGTGCACCAGTATTGTTTGTGAAAAAGAAGGACGGAACCATGAGGTTGTGCATCGACTATCGTCAGCTGAATAAAGTGACAATAAAGAATAAATATCCATTACCGCGTATTGATGATTTGTTTGATCAACTAAAGGGAGCCTCAATGTTTTCAAAGATAGATTTGAGATCGGGCTATTATCAGTTGCGAATTCGGGATTCGAATATACCCAAAACTGCGTTCAGAACGAGATACGGTCACTACGAGTTCTTAGTGATGCCGTTTGGGCTCACTAATGCCCCTGCGGTATTTATGGATTTGATGAATCGGATCTTCAGACCGTTTTTGGATCGGTTTGTAGTTGTGTTTATAGATGATATTTTGGTCTATTCGAGAAATGAAACCGATCATGCTGAACACCTGGGGTTAGTGTTGCAGATTTTACGGGATAAGCAGTTATATGCTAAGTTCAGTAAGTGTGAGTTCTGGTTAAGAGAGGTGAGCTTCTTGGGTCATGTGGTATCTGCATCGGGTATTCGAGTTGACCCGAGCAAAATTTCAGCCATACTTAACTGGAAGCCCCTGAGAAATATTACTGAGGTTCGGAGCTTTTTGGGACTTGCCGGTTACTACAGACGGTTTGTAAAGGGTTTCTCGATGATAGCCACACCAATGACGGAGCTACTTCAGAAAGATGTTAAGTTCGAATGGTCAGAAAAATGTCAGAAAAGTTTCGATCAACTAAAAACTTACTTGACTGAAGCTCCAGTGCTAGTGCAGCCTGAATCAGGCAAAGAGTTTGTCATTTACAGTGACGCATCCTTACTTGGGTTGGGCTGTGTATTGATGCAAGAAGGTTGAGTTGTAGCGTATGCGTCGAGGCAATTGAAGCCACATGAGAAAAATTATCCAACCCATGATCTCGAATTAGCTGCCATCGTATTCGCTTTAAAAATATGGAGACATTACTTATTTGGTGAGAAGTGCCATGTATTTTCGGATCACAAAAGTCTCAAATATTTGATGACTCAAAGAGATTTGAATTTGCGACAAAGACGTTGGCTCGAGTTGTTGAAAGACTATGAGCTTGTCATTGACTATCACTCGGGAAAGGCTAATGTGTATCGGTTACTTGACAACTTGTGTGAGCAGCACCGTGTAGCTATGTTTTGACTGACAGCTTATGTGAGCAGGCCCGTTGATAGCTCGAGAGTGAGCATATATGTGATATATGATTGAGGTAGCATTGGCTATGTATGTGCCACTTCAATGCGAGATTCCCAAGTAGCCGATATTATTGTAAATGGTTCAATGGGAAAAGAATATGGTACGAGAATGTAAGTAATGGTACGGCTTAGTTCAGGTACTCATGAAAAGTTTGGAAAGTAAGTGATAATTGATAAGTTCATATGAAAATTAAGCGAAAGTTGATGAATTTATACATGATACATAGAATTATGGAAATGTGCAAATTGTTGAGTTGAATGTATTACTTACATTTACTTATGTTCTTTAAATTGTAAATGAATTGGCAAATTATACTTATTAATCATATGAACTTACTAAGCTATAAAGCTTACTCAATTGATTTTACCATGTTTTATAATGATTTCAAAGCTCGCTCAGATTCGGGGATCATTGGTGACTTCATCACTCTATCAAGCTATCGTTTTGCTACTTTTGAATCTATGTTTTTATAATATATGGCATGTATAAGAACTTTGGTCATTTTGGTATATAAGTTGATGATTTATTTAACCATTAGAATTGGGTTGTAAATGTTTAAAGTTTGGTCTTGTATATAGCCATGAAAGTTGGCTTAATTTGTTTGGTTTGGTTGTGTATATATATATATGTGTGCATATGGCTTATGTGTTGTGATTGATGTTGGCTTTGTGATGCTTATTGTTAGTAGGTATTTTGGTTGTCAAATAGTTGATATTAGAGAAAATATATGCTTGTAAATTTGAGCATAATGATGCATGTTTGGAAATGTTTACTTAGTTGAATTGTATATGTAAATTAGGTATAATGTAATGACCCATTTTGTAACTTGTGTATATTGTGGACAATGGAACTGAGTTGGCATGATTTAGGCTTGATTTAGTTGGTTTGAATGCCTATATATGCTATGTTTTGGTGCCATTTGGTTTGGGTAGGTGCATACAAATTTGGGTGGCAAAATGGATTGGTAAATAGCCTATTTTTGTCCATATGGGTAGAGACACGAGCGTCTATCTCAGCTATGTGTGATACATAGTTAGGTTACACGACCGTGTGTCCTCTGGTGTTGAATTCAAAACCAAGTCAGTATGCTCCACACGGCCTAGCACACGGTTGTGTGTGGCCATTTTTAGGGCACATGGGCTAGCAATACAGGCGTGTGTGCTGCCCGTGTGACCTAAGTCAGAGAGTTACACAGGGTCGAACACGGGTTGGGACACGACCATATGTTCCCATTTCGAATGTCCACCTGATTTGCGCCACGGGAGTGTCGTTGGCCGTGTGAGACACATAGCCGGACCACACGGGGTAACCCTATTTTGGCATTTAATGTTACAATTAGTCTCAAACCACCCTGAATGCATGTTTTGGGCCTTGTAGGCTCGTATTAAGGACAATATCAATGATGTTAATTGATGATTATATGAAATTTTAAAATGTACGTGCAATGTATGTGTAATTGTGTAATATGTTTGGTAACGCTTCGTAACCCTATTCTGACATTGAATGTTATAATTATTGGTATCAGAGCTATGATTTAGTCAATTCTCGGACTAATGTAGCATATGTAAGAGTCTAACTATACATGCCATATACAATTTGTGATAGTGTGATATCTCTTGGCAGTTTAAAACATGTTTTCATATAATAAATGGATCCCAATCGATCTGTAGCTGATGATGTCAAAAGCAATGCACCTGTCTCTATTCAAGGAGTAGCGTAATCAAAATCGAGACCTGTATCGGGTTACTAGGGAGGAGAGGCTAAAGAAGCCTTCTTCCAGATGATGAATGAGTGGTTTACGGAGTATGTTTGAACAAATTTGGGTGCTCAACAACCTCTAGCTCCACCTAATCCCCAACCGATTCCCGTAGCTCCTCAAGGTATAAAGTTTTTACGACTGAATAAGGCGCCAGTTGATAAGATCAGAAAACACAAAGCCAAAGAGTTTAGAGCTAATGTTGACGGTGATCCTGAGCGAGCCAAGTTTTGGCTTGAAAACATTATCAGAGTCTTTGATGAACTTTCTAGCACATCGACAAAGTGTTTAAAATGTGTTGTATCACTAAGGGACACACCTTATCAGTGGTGGAATACCCTAGTATCAGTGGTGCAAAGAGAAAGAATTACCTAGGAATTCTTTCAAGCTGAGTTCAAAAAGAAATACATTAGTCAACGGTTCATTGATTAGAAATGCAAAGAGTTTTTAGAGTTAAAACAAGGTCATATGTCTATGACAGGACATGAGCGAGAGTTCATAAGACTTAGTAAATATGCTCGAGAATGTGTTTCAACTGTGGGTATTATGTGCAAGAGATTCGAAGATGGGTTGAACGAGGATATCAGATTGCTAGTCGGGATTCTATAGTTGAAAGAATTTGTGGTGCTAGTTGATAGATCCTGTAAAGCAGAAGAACTTGGCAAAGAAAAGAGAAAGGCTGATTTCGAGGCTAGAGATTCGAGAAAGAGATTGATGAGCAAAACATATCTATCTTTGTCAAAGAAATCATGAGATTTGTATATTCGTTCAAATGCTTCAGTGGGATATTCAAACAGAAAAAACAATACTAAAGTCCTAAAGCTCAAGCTACATCAGTATTAAGTGTTGGCAATATGAGAAACAATAGACCTAAATGTCAACGATGCAGTAGACAACATCTTGGTAAATGTACAATGAATGATCGGGCTTGTTTCAGATGTGGCTCGCAAGATCATTTCATTTGAGATTGTTCCAAATTAGATGGGAAAGATAAATTCCAAAATACAAGACTGAGCAACACAGACACTCGGGTTTGTGCAAGTGTACACAGTCGTTGTCAAGTAATAAGTAAGTATCGAGTTATTGTCTCCACAGGGATTGTATTTGTGCTAAGTCAATTAATTTGATAAATTATATTAACAATTTGATAAATAAAAAACAATATAATTGAGAAGTGATGATTAAAATATATTAAACTAAATGCAATGATCCCTGATGTGATTTATCCTAACATGCAACTATATGAATGACATAGATTTTAGTAGAATTAACACAATAAGCAGCAATTATAACATAAATAAGCTTGGACAATTACTTTAATTAAACTTAAATTATTATCAACATGCTTATCAATATTCGAAAAAACATTCCATGGCAACTCGATCTTTCATGAGTTTGGAAACCACATTAGGTCCTTTCGGAATCCCTTACTTAGTAAATACGCATTTTATTGATCCTTATTTAATAAGGGTTTCTTAGTATTCATGCAAGGTAACAGGGACGTGTTAGGTTTGAAACAATTTAATCACACAAATCTAAAAACTATGCAAATAATATAGTCTTGTAACACCCCAAACCCGACCTGGAAGTTTGGCTCGAATCTGGCATGTCACATTGAAGTGTTTTTCGAAAACCATGTTTCCATTAAAAACCCTTCTTAATAATTAAAAACTTGTACCCTTTTTAAACCTTGTTAGAAAACCTCAGCTAAATAACATTCTTAACAACTTTGTAAAAATCTTGGTAGTTGCGAAAGCTTAATTTAAAAACAATTGCGGATACGTGATGTTTTGAACAACAGTAGTTGCTTTGGAAAACTGTGTTTTAATACTAGCAATTATAAGAACAATAAATAAAATTCCAAATTTGAAATCCAGAAAATTAGAACAGCTTTACTACAACCCACATAAAACATTTAAAAGTAATAATCAAAACTATAAAATAAACAGTGTGTGTGGCTTCCTTCGAGCCCCTCGCACCTCCGATCCGTCTAAGGCTGGAAATTACCTGAAACGTTAATAAACGGGGTGAGGTTACAAAAACTCAGTGTGAAATCCCCTACTAAAAAGGAACAGTCAGTCATATAAAAGAATTAAAAGTCTGGCTCCAGCCTTACTTACAGTTTCAGTATCAATTAGGCCTTAGCCCACTATAACAGACAGTACCAGATGGGCCTTAGCCCATTACAGAATAAGAAACATTATCAGAACTAGAATCAAAATGAGAATTAGAATCAGAATCAGGAGACAGAATCAGAATCAGAATCAGAATCAGAATCAGGTGACAGAATTACAATCAGAATCTGTATCAGGTAACAAAATCGAAATCAGAATGTGAATGCAATCCTAACCCAATCCAGCCGTATACACCCCCGTACCAACCTTACACCATGTGGGGAGACTACTCGACCCACCCAACCGCTACACACCATAGAAATTGCAATGAGGCTGCCAGATACTGTGACGAAGTCACCAGATACAGATATTGTGGCTAGGCCACCAAAATATATATATATGTGGTGAAGCCACTAGATTGCATCGAGGCTACCAGATATTGTGACGAAGTCACCAGAACAGATATATGTGGCGAGGCCACCAGATTGCAGCGAGGCTGCCAAAACGCTTCCTCCATCAATATAACCCGTATCCCATACAACAGATGTACATGTCATGGCATACAACATACAGAATCAGAATATCATGCCCATATTTGAATCAAACAGTCACAGTCAAGTCATTCATATCACCAACATATATTCACAATCAAATCCGTCAACCACACAGTCCAAGTCAATCACTTGCCCACAAGGGCAAAACAATCATTTAACACCCTAGGGGTTAAATGGTAATTTTATAAATCAATGGTAAAATGGTAATTTTGTAAATCAAGGGTAAAACAGTAATTCTGTAAATCGAGGGTAAAATAGTAATTTTGTAAATCGAGGGTAAAATGGTAATTTATAAATCGAGGGTAAAACAGTAATTCTGTAAATCGAGGGTAAAATGATAATTTTCTAAATTGAGGGTAAAATAGTAATTCTATAAATCGAGGGTAAAACGATAATTCTGTAAATCGAGGGTACTTTGGTAATTTTACAAGTCGAGGGTATTTCAGTAATTTGGTAAAATAAAGTATTCTAAACAGGGATAACAATATTTATGGACCTAAAACCCATTCTCAGCCCAAATGGGCCCACACGCTCGTGTAACCCTTTTAGCCCAAATCTAGCCACAATTATGGGATTCACCTAGCCTAGTCCAATATTTACTACACAATCAAACAACTTATCAAATTGGGCCCGTAGGCCCATTGGACCCACATGGCCCCTTTCGGCCCATTGCTGCCCGAAGTAGCCATCCTACAGCTAGAGTAGTGAGAAATACACACCTGTTGGGAGACTGCACTTAATCCGCGCTCCAAACACTCTTAGCTGACGCTCAACCCAAACGAGCACGTCACAAAGCGAAAGGGATCAGCCAAGAAGGGTATGCCTACTCTCCTCATGGTTTGCTCTATTTAAAGCCAGCTATCTATCTACTCTTATGTTAGCTTCCCGATGTGGGATCCCTCCATCACCAGAGTTTAAAACCAACACCAACTCTTGCCGTCCCAACATAGCAAAACAATCAACCTTTGCGTGCCAAGGGATTCGAACCAAAGTCCTCTCGCATGCCAACTCACGCCACCACCACTAGGCCATCAACTCATTTGTGTCATAAATCCAACACATTAAACTTTAAAGCGCACCCACTTGCTTCCAGATTTATTGAAAAGAAAAACCAAAATATATTGCAAGAGCCAAGACTTGAACCTTGGACCCCTTGCTTCCTCTATGGCGACACTTCCTTGTCCCCTAAGTGCCGCCACCTTGCCACTACACCACACTCATTTTTGTGGCACAATTCCTCCAACAATATTCTTAAGGCCTACCTACTACACCCAGGGTTTGATTCACCTTAAACCAAAATTTTTGCTAGAGTCCAGGTTTAAACCCAGGACTTCTCCAACACTTCTCAGCACACTTAACCACTAAAACAAGCCTTCATTAACAAAATTTACACGCACAACAAAATATTATAAGCTGCCTTCAACCGCTCCCATGCTCAAGGCCCAAAACTTCTAGGCCCAAATTCAGGGTGTTACAAGCCTGGTTAGGGTTGTTATGTAACCTACAATTTAATTGGGTTAGGATCTAAATTGAACATGCACATTTCAATTATGTGTCCATTAGTCGTTGTTTGGTTAGGATCGTTCAGCTAATTCAGGTGCATTTCAATCATGTATGGACGAAATACAAACTTGATTTTAATTGAAAACAAGATCGATTGAGGCACAAACATTATAAGCATGAATCAAATAAATATTATTCAATCAAAATAATCATCCTAGCTTAAATAAAATTAAGCTATCATTGTCGTAAACAAGAACAATAAACACGTAGGAAACATTCTTGAAATAAATTAAAGAAAAGAAAGATTAAACCCAATTCAAAGTGGCTGTCACCTAAGACTCTGATTGACGAGGGCTCTTTCGTTCCTTCGCTTCGCTCATTTGCTGATGGCTCTCCGAGGTGGCCGACCAAGGGCTCTTTAAGAGGCTAATTTGCTAAAAATCTTTATGGAAAGAGGATGATAAGCGTAAGGGCTAAGAGAGTTGAGAGAGGAGAGAATGATGAATGAGTGAGGGATGATTAAGGGATGAGGGATGATTAGAAAAGTGAGAAATGTGGTCTTATTTATAGGTGAAGCAAGGGAGCTAGTTTGCTAAAAATAGGAGTGTCTATCATTTGAAAATTCTTCCAAGGGTGGTCGTCCATGATTTGTGCAAGTGTGTTTGATTTTTGCTTGATTTAAGTGCCACAACATTATCAGGATCAAGACTCGGCCAATTGCAAATCTTCGGGTAAATCTACGATTTCTTCAACTCTTCAAGGACCTTGTGTAATTAAACCAAAATTTAATTTATGAACATCCACATGCAGCTCAATTTTGGGTTGACTTGGTCCTCCATTTGGATGGTTTTGAAATCAACATAAAACTCTCAAACCTGTCCAGCAATAATAGATAATTTAGAGGACCAAAGAATGTAATTTAACCACTTTAATTAATCAATTTACTTAATTACTTAAAACCTAATTTCTTAATGAAATATATTAAAATAAATTATTAAATATAAATATATATTTTATTATTTAATTTAATCATGCATGGCCCACTTTATAGCTTGAAAATATAATATGCTCAAATTAATATAAAAGAAGTCATTTTCAGCATGAAAACTATATAATAAAGCATAAAATCACATTTTAATAATTTCCATGTCCCAATTTCATATTTTCATATATTTCATTAATTTATTAAGCAATTACTTGGTTTTAACAACAAATTTAAGTAAAAAGATGACGAATTATATAGGAAAAATCCTATATTTTTCAGTTTACAGCTACTAGAGGGAGGCCACCTAGAAATGCAGGGAATATGACTAGTAGTAGAGGAACGACTAAGGACTCTGCTATGAGATCTGAGGCTAGAGCACCTACTACAGCTTATGCTATTCGTGCTCGCTAAGATGTGCCGTCACCCGTTGTTATCACCAGTATATTTTATCTTTATGACACTAATGTAGTTGCATTGATTGATTCTGGATCGACTCATTCATATATTTGTATGAATCTGGTGTCTAGTAAGGGTTTGCCTGTTGAGTCTACTAAGTTTGTGATTAAAGTATCAAACCCTTTAGGTAAGTATGTCCTAGTAGATAAAATTTGCAAGAACTTCCTTTAATAATTCAGGGTTACTATTTTTCTACTGATTTGATGCTACTAGCTTTTGATGAGTTCGATGTAATTTTGGATATGGATTGGTTGAAGTTGCATGATGCTGTGGTGAATAGTAGACAACAGACTATTGGACTGAAATGTCAGAATAGTGAACTCCTTTGAATTGAATCTGATGAGTCGAGTAAATTGCCTGTAGTGATTTCATCGATGTCAGCTCAGGCAACCTGAGTCGGGTAAAGAGTTTGTGATTTTCAGTGACACGTCATTAAATGGTTTGGGTTGTTTTTTGATGCAAGAGGGAAGAGTGATAGCTTATGCCTTGAGACAGTTGAATCCGTATGAAAAGAATTATCCAACACAGTATTTAGAGTTGGTGGCTATTGTGTTTGCATTGAAAAATTGGCGACATCATTTATATGGTGAAAAATGCCATATCTTTACTGATCATAAGAGTTTGAAATACTTAATGACTTAGAAAGATTTGAATTTGCAACAATGAATGTGGCTCAAGGCTCGAGTTACTGAAAGATTATGAGTTACTGATTGATTCTCATCTAGGTAAAGTGAATGTAGTCACGGATGCTCTGAATAGAAAATATTTATTTTTTTTTAGAGTGATGAATACACAATTATCTTTGTTTGATGATGGTTCAATTCTAGCAGATTTGAAATCTAAACCGATTTTTCTTCAGCAAATTTTTTAAGCTCAAAAGTGTGATAACAAGTTACAAGCTAAAAGAGTGTAATGTGAGTCGATTAGTGATTCAGACTATTAGATTGGCTCTGATGATTGCTTATTTTTCTGAGGTAGAGTTTGTATACCGTGAGATCTAGAGCTTATACAGAAAATTTTGAACGAAGCACATAGTTATCTGTTCACCCGGGGAGTACCAAAATGTATAATGATTTGAAACAATTGTACTGGTGGTCGGGCATGAAACAAGACATTTCAGAATTTGTGTGAGATGTTTAGTTTGTCAACAAGTCAAAGCCGAACATCAAGTGCCTTCGGGATTACTACAGCCTGTGATGATACCAGAATGGAAATGGGATAGAGTTACGATGGATTTCGTATCGGGGTTACCTTTGTCTCCAAAAAAGAAAGATGTTATTTGGGTTGTCGTTGATCGACTGACGAAATCAGCACATTTCATTCTGGTACGTAAAGATTATTCACTTGATAAATTGGCTGAATTATACATTTTTGAGATTGTTAGATTGCACGGGGTGCCAGTTTCAATTATTTCAGATAGAGATCTAAGGTTTACGTCTCGATTTTGGAAAAAATTACAAAAAGATTTAGGTCAAGGTTGAATTTTAGTACCGCTTTTCATTTGGAAACTAACGGTCAGTCTGAGCGAGTAATTCAAATTCTCAAAGATATGCTTTGTTGTTGTGTTTTAGAACTTGAAGGCAACTTGGAGAAATATTTGCCATTGGTTGAATTCGCGTATAACAACATCTTTCAAACGAGCATAAAGATGGCATCATATGAAGCTTTGTATGGTCGCAAATGTTGAACTCCATTGTATTGGACCAAGCTGAGTGAGAAAAAATTCACGGGGATGATTTGACCAATAAATTGAAGATAAAGTGAAAGCAATTAGCGATAGTCTAAAAGCAGCCTCAGATCAACATAAATCGTATGTGGATTTAAAACGAAAAGACGTTGAATTTCAGATCAGAGACAAAGTATTCTTGAAAGTTTCTCAGTGGAAGTGTAACACCCCAAACCCAGCCTAGACGTTATGGCCAAATCTGGCTGTCACATTAAATCGTTTTTCAAAGTTGATCTTTCTGGTAAAAATCTGTTACTAAAACTAAACCCATCTATTATTATTTAATTAAAATGCACGTCAAAACATGTACCATTACGATTACCTTTGGTATGCTACTTCAGTTAAAACCGTGGAAGCATTTTAAAACTTTGTTGTTGGAACCTCGTGTTCCTTAGAAAGTCATGCTATTTTGAAAACTCGTGTTTTCCTAGACTAGCAGTTTAATATAAGAAACCTCAATCCAAATTAAAACTTAAAACCCACCAACGGCCTTATTACATAAATTAAAACAGAAAATGAAAATCTATTAGGAATTTAAAGAAGTAGAAACAGTAGTGTGGCCATCCCCGAGTCCCTCGCACCTCCAAACCATCTATGCTTAGGAATTACCTGCACAGTTAGAAACAAAGTGAGTTTACGAAAACTCAATGTGTAATCCCAATAACAAACATACAATAAACAACACAGTATCACTACAGTCTGGGCCAAAGCCCTATTCAATCACAGTATAGTCTGGGCCTTAGCCCTATAAAGTAGCATTATGGGCATAAGCCCAATACAGTATCAGTATAAATGCGTAATGCAACCCATCCCATACCAGCCAACACACCACCCGTACCAACCAACATACCTGTGGGGATATCAATCGACCCACCCAACCAACACACCAATAACGTAGCAAAGCTGCCAGTAATAATAATTATGCAGCATAGCTGCTAGTAACAGTAAGCGTGGTAAACCACCAGTAATAATTATCGTGACATAGTCACCAGTACAGTACTCCTTCCAAATCATATACCCATCCCCATCCAGTATGTCATATCATAATTATTAAATGTATGCAGCATGCTGTAATCACAACCAGTTTCATAATATCAACACACATCAGTTAACCTATTGCTAGGACATAATAATCATTTTGCTAGCCAGGGGTAAAATCGTAAATTTTTACCCCTCAAGGGTATTTCAGTCATTTAACCATTATAGGGTCTCGTTACCATTAACGACCTCTTGGAGGGTCTTTGGTCATTTCAAATAACTCAAATAATCCATATAGCCAAAAGAGTGCCAATGGGCCCGAGGCCCATTCTTCGGTCCAAGTGGGTCCACACGCTCGTATGGCCCATCTAGTCCCTTTTCGGTCGTAACTATACGATTTCACAATCCAAACCACAGTCTGGCACCTACCGCACAAGTTTTCAGTGTGGGCCCGTAAGCCCACCAGCCCACACAGCTCATCTCGACCCTACGAGACCCAAAAGTAGTGCAAGTCCACGAGTTTATCGTGGTGACCCCTTCGGTCGTCACCTATAGTGTATGGATCAGTTTACCAATGAGCATTCGCATACTCGAGGAACCTCTCATGCCGTAGTTTTGGCTTTTGATCGATACTGATATGGGTGCGGTTACACACCTGTTAACGAAACCACCCAAGTTTCTCAACTATCCAACCTTGTCTCAAGAAATGCAATCTACAACCCTTAGACCACTGATTGAAAACAATCAAACAACTCCTGCCGATCTACTACATTAACAGCAGATTTTATTAGCAATAAGTATAAAATCCAAAGCTTGATACCTATAGTCCAAATAAATCCCAAACTAGAGTTAGAAAGATTTGATATCCAACCGCAACTGACAACTTAGTCTTCTTACCCCAGTGATTAGATCGAACGCGAAAAAGGAATTTGTACACCTTTGAGCGCTGAAGGATCCCCTTTATCTCTTCGAGAGTTAGAATCTAGAGATCCCAAACGTGCAAAAAGGAGTAGAGAATTAGCATCCCTAACCAAACATTCCACTTGAGAAGGAAACAAAAGAATAATAGGCATAAGAAAGAGCACTTACCCCAAGACCAAACGATAGGTAGAAAAGATGCTCGCACAATGGATACTTGTCGGAAGAACACTTACCCGAAGACCAAACGATAGGTAGAAAAGATGCTCGCACAATGGATACTTGTCGAAACTTGATGCTCAAAAGAAGTGAGTGCACAGGAACAAGAGGCACAATAATCGGCCAAGGAGGGAAAACAAGAAGAAGACGAAGATGAACAGAGAAGAGAGCAAGAGTAGTTCGGCTAAAGAAAATTGAAAAGAGAAAATGATGAGAGGGAGAAGATCAAGTCGACTAATGGTAAAGGAGTATAAAAAAAAGAATTAAGAGAGATGAGAGAATCGGCTAACACAGAACAACAAGGGAAGTAGTGTTTCACCAAACAAAATAAGACCGAAAGAGAGAATGCTCGCTTGACTAACACAAAAAGATAACAACCAAGAGAATAGAAGAAGAAAGAAAATATGCAAATGAAAGAATCTCAAGACAGTAGAGTACCGAAATCGAGAATAGGAGAATTCAACCACCTCCACACCATACAAAAACGTCCCAACCTTCCCCAGACCTAAACCAAGGGAACCTTAGTGCTCCATTCGGCCACAACCTCCAACCAACACCACATCCCTTGATTTTCTCCCCAATTCTCTCCCCTTATCCCTCCATAATCTCACCAACCTCCCATTCAAATTCAAACCAAATCCCCTTTTACCAAGTCTCCAACCACTTCTGCAGAGTTTGAGTCAAACTCCATCTCTTGCGCCACCAAAACATAAAATAAAGCCCCCCTTGCGTTACCTAGGATTCGAACCCATGCCCATACGAATACACAACATGCTACTTACCATTAAGCCACAAGGCCTTCTGTGTCACCAATCAACCATGAATATTTATAAAGCCTAAGTGCTAGTGTTTAGGTTCTTTTAAGAGCAAAAACAAAAAAATTGTAAAAGCCGAAACTTGAACCTAGAACTACTCAGACACCCCCAAACACACTTGAATCAACTAACCATTCAAGCAAACATGGACTATATGCCAAAACAAGTAAAATTATAAACCCCATATTATTGGGGCGTTACAGGAATAAAATTCTTCAATTTGGTCGCAAAGGCAAACTAAGTCCATGATTCATCAGGTCGTATGAGATCATAGAAAGAATAGGACCAGTAGCATATTGGCAAGATTTATTGCCAGAATTAGAGAAGATTCAAAATGTGTTTCATGTGTCAATGTTATGCCAACAAAAATCTGATTCATCATGTAATAGCCCGATTTAGACCCTACCCAGAATGGTGGTTTCGGGACCATGAATCCGAGTCAAAAAAATATTTTAAAATTATTTTCTATGTTTATTATGTATGAATTTGGGTGTGTGAAATTTTTGTAATTTAATTGTCGTTTGAGTGCCCGATTAAATAAATGGACTTAATCGAGTTATGCCACTGTTGAAAACTTGTGATTTTTGTTGTTTGATGATGAAATATGAAATACATTTTTGGGTTAACATATTTTGTATTGAAGTTTTTGATGATTTTGAGTAATTAGGACTAAATTGAAAAAATAATAAATTGAGGGACTAAAATGTGAAATAAATTAAATATATGGACTTGTATGGACACTAGGAACATTCGGCCTAACATAGGTGTGTTGAAATTTTGTATATTTTGTGTTTTGTGCAATAGGGACAAAATTGTGAAAAATGTGAAATGTTAGGGGCAAAAGTGTAGTTTTTCTATTTATGTGTTTTTGGATGAATTTGATTGAATATTTGATTAAACAAGTTTAATTTATATTAATTTAGATCAAGAAAAGAGAAAATCGAATTTGGATCGGGGTAAACTAAAGTTGTCGACTAGCCGTTCTGTTCTATTTTTCATCGTCCTAACTAAGTTTATAAGGAAATAGACGTTGTTTATTTTAATTACATGTGATCTATATATGCTGAAGTGAAATATGTGAATATATATTTATAATAGTTAAGACCATGGCATTGTTATATGTGTGCGAATAAGACCACGTTTTATACGTTGGCATTAATATCTGACTCCGATATATGTGTGCAAGTAAGACCCTGTCTGGGACAGTGGCATCGATATGTGATTACATGCAAGACCACGTCTTGGACGTTGGCATTGTATGATATATGTGATTATCCGAGTGTCCTATCCAATTCTGAATGGTTCAACGAGCAATGATAGGTTGTGATCGAATGTGCAAAATGAGCTAAAATGATCAAGTATGAATTGGTTTATTACCTATTTGAGATAAGGTAAGTGACTTACTAATGTGAACATGTGTGCTATGTGAAGTATATTCAACCATTACTATTTATATGTTTATGATATCGTATTTTGACTCAAGAGTTTATGTATATGTGTTAACATAATGATAATTAGCTTCGAAATCGAAAGATATTTTGTTAACATTTATATATGTGTATTCGGCCTTTAGTAAACTTATTTGTAAAAGTATATGTTATAAGTGAAACCATAAGATTCTGGGTCAAATATGATTATGTTAGTATAATTAGATTTACTTTAAATGAAATGTTCATGTCATTGAATAGTTTATTTGCTTATGACTTACTAAGCTATAAAAACTTACTCTATGTGTATATGTTTGTTTTTGTTTTATAGATTTTGGATCAAGCTACGAGCTCATAGATCATCAGCAAAGTCTATCACACTATCGACTGTCTTTGGCATCTTTATATGTGAATTTTCAAATCTATGGCATGTATAGGCTGGATTATGTTTTGAAATGTTAGATTTTGGTTATGTATAATCTAAGCCATGCGAAAATTGCTTAACTTTTATGTTTGAATTCAGTTATGTTGAGTATGGTTTATGTTCATCTTGCTTATGAAGTTACATGCTATGAATGTTTAGTATGTGTGGTAGGTACTATATGCCATGAAAATGGTTGATAGTTTAGGATGTACATGTGGTTGGTTCAGTTAAGTTGTGCATGGATAAAAGCATATGTGAATTTGGTTGTTATGTTTGATCTAGGTGTTAATATGTGAATTGGCATTAAAGGATATATGGTTATGTTCGAACATGGTAGGAGTTTATTATAATATGTTTTGTTTTGTGGATGGTTTAATAATTAGACTTAGTAATGGAATAAATTGTTGATGATATATATATATATATGTGTATTCGAATGAGTATTGGTCAATTTGTTTCGGTTTGTAATGGAAATGTATATGCATATATTATGTTTGAATGGTTTTTAAAATAGGTATGATTGATGAAGATAAATAATGAATATTTATTAGGTATGTTTTGTTAGTTAAATGGATAGTTACTAAGTGACAAGTATATATTTTTATTCGAAAAATGCAAATGGTAAATTTCTAACTTAAGATTGAATGGTGGAATTGATGTGACTTTAATGATTAACTTTGATAATCGAATAGGTAAGTAAATGAATTGAATATGTATTCGTAATTTTGTTATGAAGTTAGCTTATTGATTTTGATATGTTTGATTTGATTACATGATAGTTAAACATATTATTGAGTTTGATTTAAATTCGGTCTCGACACTTTATAGCATTAGACAAGAGTATGTTATGTGAACTAGGCTGGATATGTTTCATTATTAATGTATGAAAATGGTACAAATTTAATGTGGTTAAATACATAAAGATTTTAGTGTCTAACAAAATTTATTTGATCATTTTGTGAAATTGATAATGCCGCATATGCTAGTGGACAGAATGCCATGTGATATGTTTTATTTGTTTAAACATGCTCATGTATAGAATTGAGAAGTAAAATGTTTGATTTTTATTTAGGTATTTGATTATCATTAAAGTGATGAACATATGATTTGTGTATGCAATATAATTTATAATGTATGATAAATATTTAATTACTTATATGTTTTATATATATGAATATGACTTGTGTTAATATGAGAATGTTCAGAACTGTGCTTTTGTTCAGTAATGCCTCGTAACCCCTTTCAGGCGATGGATACGAGTTAGGGGTGTTACATTTTATTAGTATTAGAGCTGCTATTTAGTCGATTCTAGGACTAACGTAGCGCCCGTGAGTCTAGCTATACATGCCATATTACATACCGCGATAATGTGATGACTTCTGACATTTGAAAATATGTTTTCGTATAGTAAATGGTTCCCGACAGAGCCGTAGCTGATGATGTTGAGAGCATAGCGCCTGCTCCCGTGCAAGGGACAACGCTAGTTGATTCTCGATCGACTTCGAGTAACCAAGAGGGTGAGGCTAAACAAGCCTTTTATCAAATGATAATTGACTGGTTTAATATATTTAGACTAATCTGGCTGCACAACAACCTCCACCCCCGACTAATCCATCTTTGATACCTGCTATACCTTAAGTGAGTGATCCCTTTAGATTGCTTAAGCTTCCTATTGATAAAATCAGAAAACACGGGGCTGAAGAATTCAAAGCTACTGATGATGATGATGCTGAACGAGCTGAATTTTGGCTTGATAATACTATCCTTATGTTCGATGAGCTATCTTGTACACCGGATGAATGTTTGAAATGTTCCATATCTTTGCTTTGAGACACCGCATATCACTGGTGGAATACACTAGTATCGGTGGTTTCGAAAGAGCGAGTGACCTAGGAGTTCCTCCAGACTGACTTCTGTAAGAAATATATCAGCCAAAGATTTATGGACCAGAAGCACAAAGAATTTATGGAATTGAAATAGGATCACATGACTGTAACAGAATATGAACAGAAATTCGTGAGACTCAGTCTATATGCCAAAGAGTGTGTTTCAACCGAAGCTATAATGTGTAAAAGATAAGAAGACCGGTTGAACAAAGACATTAAATTGCTTGTTGGCATACTTAAGATAAAAGATTTCGTAGTACTGGTTGAGCGAGCCTGCAAAGCCGAAAAGCTAGAGAAAAAGAAAAGAAAAACTAACTTTGAAGCTAGAGATTCATGTAAAAGATCGTCGAATAAGTCATTTTAGTCAGCATCGAAGAAGTTCTGAGATGATTTTAGTCGTTCTAAGGCTACTTCGGGTTATACGACGGGATCGGGATAGACCACCTGTGAGCTTCAGAGCTACCTCAGTAGCTAGTGTGGGTAATGTTAGATCAAATCAACCTGAGTGTAAACATTATGGTAAATGACATCTCGACAGTTGTAGATTGCATGATTGATCCTGTTTCAAATGTGGATCGATGGATCATTATATTCATGAATGCCCTGAGTTAGTTGAACAAAACACAGTATAGCATGCAAGACCGAGTAACACTGCAGCCCGAGGTAGACCACCCAGAAATACGGGTAATGTGAGTGGCAGTCAGAGAGGGACTAAAGATGCAGCAGTTAGATCCGAGGCTCGTGCACCTACGAGAGCCTATCCTGTTCGCGCACGCGGGGAGGCTTCATCCCTAGATGTTATCACTAGTACATTCACTCTCTATGATACTAGTGTAATTGCATTGTTTGATCCTGGTTCGACTCATTCTTATGTGTGTGAGACATTAGTATTTAGTAATACTTTGCCCGTTGGGTTTACTGAGTTTGTGATTAGAGTATCAAACCCCTTAGGCCGATGTGAAATGGTTGATAAAGTATGAAAGAATTGTCCCTTGATGATTCGAGATTTGTGTTTTTGACTGATTTGATATTGTTGCCATTCGATGAGTTCGACATGATTCTGGGTATGAATTGGTTGACTTTGTATAATGCTGTTGTAAACTGCAAAAGAGTGACTATTGATTTACAGTGCCAGAATGATGAGATTATTCGGATTGAATCTAATGATCAAAAAGGTTTACCAGCAGTGATATCTTTGATGTTAGCTCAAAAATATGTACGGAAAGGTTGCTAAGCTTATTTTGCTTATGTGCTTGATAGTAAAGTAACTGAAAGAAAGATTGAATCAGTACTTGTAGTGTGAGAGTATTTGGATGTATTTCCTAAAAAATTACCGGGTTTGCCACCTATTCAAGAGGTAGAGTTTGGTATTTAGTTAGTACCGGGGACAACTCCTATATCTATAGCTCCGTACAAAATGGCACCTGCTGAATAAAAGAATCGAAAGCTCAGTTGCAAGAGTTGACAGATAGAGGTTTCGTGTGACTGAGCTTCTCTCCTTGGGGTGCACTAGTTTTATTTTTGAAAAAGAAAGACAGAACTATGAGGATGTGTATTGATTACTAACAACTCAACAAGGTGACCATAAAGAACAAGCATCCATTGCCACGAATTGATGATCTATTTGATCAAATGAAAGGGGCTACATTGTTTTCAAAGATAGATTTGAGATCAGGCTACTATCAGTTGCGAGTTAAAGACTCTAACGTACCAAAGACTGCTTTCAGAACGAGGAATGGATACTATGAGTTTCTGATTATGCCTTTCGAACTTACTAATGCACCTGTTGTTTTCATGGATTTAATGAATCGGTTCGTCAGACAGTATTTAGATCGATTTGTTGTTGTGTTCAGAGATGACATTTTGATATACTCCTGTCATGAAACCGAGCATGCCAGACATTTGAAACTTGTGTTACAAACTTTTTGAGATAAACAGTTGCATGCAAAGTTCAGTAAATGTGAGTTCTGGTTACGCGAAGTTAGTTTTTTGGGCCATGTTGTATCAACATCAGGTATTCGGGTTGATCTGAGTAAAATTTCAGCTATACTTGATTGGAAGCCTCCAAGAAATGTTTCTGAAGTCCAAAGTTTTCTGGGACTTGCCGGTTACTATAGGCGGTTCATGAAAGGTTTCTCTATGATTGCAACCCTGATGACGAAGCTATTACAGAAATATATTAAGTTTGAGTGGTCAGAAAAGTGCCAGAAAAGTTTTGATCAGTTGAAAGCCCTTTTGACCGAAGCTCTAGTGTTAGTTCAGCCAAAATCGGGTAAAGAATTTTTTATTTATAGTGATGCATCTTTAAATGGTTTGGGCTGTGTTCTGATTCAAGAAGGAAAAGTTATAGCTTATGCCTCGACACAGTTAAAGCCGCACGAAAAGAACTACCCGATACACGATTTGGAATTAGCAGCTACTATATTTGCATTGAAGATATGGCGTCACTATCTGTTCGGTGAGAAATGTCATGTCTATTCTGATCACAAAAGCCTGAAATATTTGATGACTCATAAATATCTGAATTTGAGACAGCGTTGATGGTTAGAGTTGTTAAAAGACTATGAACTTGTGATTATTATCATCTAGGAAAGGATAATGTTGTTGCTGATGCTCTGAGCCAAAAATCACTGTTTGCTTTGCGTGCAATGAATGCGCATATGACTATGTTTGATGATGGTTTGATAGTAGCTGAATTAAAAGTAAGACCATTATTTGTTAAACAAATTTTTGATGCTGAGAAAGTTGATGATGGTTTGTTAGCAAAGTGAGCTCAATGTGAATCGAATGTTGAATCTGAGTTTCAAGTTGATACTGAGGATTGTTTGAGGTTTAGAAACATAATATATGTTCTAAGAAATTCAGAATTAATTCAGATGATTTTGAATGAAGCTCATAGGAGTCGATTATCTGTTCACCCGGGTAGTACGAAGATATATAATGATCTGAAACAGCTTTACTGGTGGCATGGTATGAAATGAGACATTTTTTACTTTGTTTCAAAATGTTTAATCTGTCAGCAAGTAAGAGCTGAGCACCAGGTACCTTCTGGGTTACTTCAGCTAATCATGATACCTAAGTGAAAATGGGACAAAGTCACGATGGATTTTGTATCTGGTTTGCCGTTGACACCGAGCAAGAAAGATACAATCTGGGTTATTATGAATAGATCGACTAAATCGACTCACTTTGTTCCGATTTGTACAGATTATTCACTTGACAAGCTTGCTGAGTTATATGTTTCTCAGATTGTGAGATTACACGGTCTAACTACTTATGTTGTTTCGAATAGAGATCCAAGGTTTACATTGTTGTTTTGGAAGAAACTGCAAGATGCATTAGGTACGAAATTACATTTCAGCACTGTTTTCCATACGCAAACAGATGGTCAGTCCGAATGAGTCATTCAGATAGTTAAGGATATGTTGAGATGTTGCATTCTCGAGTTTGAAGGTACATGGGAACGATACTTACCTATGATTGAATTTGTGTACAATAATAGCTTTCAACCGAGTATCAAAATGGCACCTTACGAGGCTTTGTACGGTCGTAAATGTTGTACACCATTGTATTGGACCGAGCTCGGTGAAAAAAAGATAGATGGGGTGGATTTGATCAGGGAGACTAAATAGAAAGAAAAGGTGATTCGCGAAAGTCTGAAAACAGCGTTAGATCGTCAGAAATCGTATGCAGATTTGAAATGAAAAGATACAGAGTTTCAGATCGGAGACAAAGTCTTTTTAAAGGTCTCACCGTTGAAGAAAATACTTAGATTCGGTCGTAAAGGCAAATTGAGTCTGAGATTTATTGGGCCTTATGGGATTATTGAGCATATAGGGCCGGTTGCTTATAGACTGCTGTTGCCACCTGAGTTAGAAAAGATCCACAATGTATACCATTTTTAGATGCATCATAGATATCGATCTAATCCTTCACATGTGATTAGTCCATCAGAGATTGAGATTAAGCCCGATATGACATATGAGGAGGAACCGATTCGCATTCTGGCTCACGAGGTTAAAGAATTATGAAATAAGAAAATTCCGTTAGTTAATGTACTGTGGCATAAACATGGAGTTGAGGAAGCAACGTGGGAGCCAAAGGATGCAACGAAATAGCGTTATCCAAACCTATTCATCGGTAAGATTTTCGGGGGTGAAAATCCCTAAGGGCGAGAGTTGTAACAACCCGATTTAGACCCTATTCAGAACGGTGGTTTCGAGACCACGAATCCGAGTTAGAAAAATATTTTAAAATTATTTTCTATGTTTATTATGTATGAATTTGTGTGTGAAATTTTCGTGATCTAATTTTGTCATTTGAGTGCCCGATTAAATAAATGGACTTAATCGCGTAAAATGAAAATTTGATGGTTAATTTGAAAGTGCCTAATTGTGGTTGTCTTTATAATATGAAGCATTTATGTTGCAATTATACCATTGATTTTATGTATGGACGGTCATGACCTTACCATATAATGGTTTTATATTTTATGATAAAAGTTAATTAAGTAAAATAAATAATAATGTTAATATATGTTATATTATAACATAATTAGAAAGCCAAAGTTTTATTCTTATTTCTCATGGCCGAATAACATAACAAAAAGAAAATAAAAGAGAGCTAGGGCATTCAGCCATATTCAAGCCTAATCAAGGTATGTAACTAGCTCAGTTTTTGATAATTTTTATGTTTTGAGATCGTTGCTAAGTTATCTACAAGACTCATGCTTGAATTTTTTTTATGATGAATATTTTGAGTTATGCCATTGTTGAAAGCTTGTGATTTTTGTTGTTTGATGATGAAATATGAAATACATGTTTTGGGTTAATTTGTTTTGTATTAGAGTTTTTGATGATTTTGCGTAATTAGGACTAAATTGCAAAAATAATAAATTTGGGGACTAAAATGTGAAATAAATTAAATATATGGACTTGTATGGACACTAGGAACATTTTGCCTAACATAGATGTGTCGAAATTTTGCATATTTTGTGTTTTGTGCAATAGGGACTAAATAGTGAAAAATGTGAAATGTTAGGGGAAAAAGTGTAATTTTCCCATTTATGTGTTTTTGGATGAATTTGATTAAACAAGTTTAATTTATATTCATTTAGATCAAGAAAAGAGAAAATCGGATTTGGATCAGGGGAAAACTAAAGTTGTGAACTAGCCGTTTCGTTCCGTTTTTCATCGTCCGAGGTAAGTTTATAAGTAAATAGATGTTGTTTATTTTAATTATATGCGAGCTATATATGCTGAAATGAAATATGTGAATATAAATTTATAATAGCCGAATGTATACAATCTTGGCAACTATGTTTATGAATTTATTACGACTGAGTTACAACGTACGAAAGCACCATATGAAATTTAGGAATAACTAGGATACATATGTCAAGACATAGGATTCCGATAAGTGATGTGCCAGTAAGACCACGGCATCGATATATGTGTGCGAGTAAGACCACGTTTTATACGTTGGCATCGATATGTGACTTTTATATATGTGTACGTGTAAGACAATGTTTTGATACGTTGGCATCAATATGTGACTCCGATATATGTGTGCGAGTAAGACCTTGTCTGGGACAGTGGCATCGATATGTGATTACATGTAAGACCACGTCTTGGACATTGGCATTGTATGATATATTTGATTATCCGAGTGTCCTATCCAATTCCGAATGGTTCAACGGGCAATGATAGGTTGTGATCGAATGTGCAAAATGAGCTAAAATGATCAGGTATGAATTGGTTTATTACCTATTTGAGAAAGGTAAGTGTGTTACTAATGTGAACATGTGTGCTATGTGAAGTATATTCAACCATTGCTATGTATATGTTTATGATATCATATTCTGACTCAAGAGAATATGTATATGTGTTAACATAATGATAATTAGCTTCGAAATCGAAAGATATTTTGTGAACATTTATATAGTGTATTCGGCCTTTAGTAAACTTATTTGTAAAAGTATATGTTATAAGTGAAACCATGAGATTCTGGGTCTAATATGATTATGTTAGTATAATTAGATTTACTTTAAATGAATTGTTCATGTCATTGAATAGTTTATTTGCTTATGATTTACTAAGCTATAAAAGCTTACTCTGTGTGTGTATGTTTGTTTTTTTTATAGATTTTGGATCAAGTTATGATCTCAGGGATCGTCAGCAAAGTTTATCACACTATCGACTGTCTTCGGTATCTTTATATGTGAACTTTCAAATCTATGGCATGTATAGGCTGGATTGTGTTTTGAAATGTCAGATTTTGGTTATGTATAAATCTAAGCCATGCGAAAATGGCTTAACTTTTATGTTTGAATTCAGTTATGTTGAGTATGGTTTATGTTATTCTTGGTTATGAAGTTACATGCTATGAATGTTTAGTGGTAGGTACTATATGCCTTGAAAATGTTTGATAGTTTAGGATGTACATGTGGTTGGTTTGGTTAAGGTTGTGCATGGATAAAAGCATATGTGAATTTGGTTGTTATGTTTGATCTAGGTGTTAATATGTGAATTGGCATTAAAGGATATATGGTTATGTTCGAACGTGGTAGGAGTTTATTATAACATGTTTTATTTTGTGTATGGTTTAATAAGTAGGCTTAGTAATGGAATAAAATATTGATGATATATACATGTGTATTCGAATGAGTATTGGTCAATTTGTTTCGGTTTGTAATGGAAATGTATATGCATATATTATGTTTGAATGGTTGATAAAATAGGTATGATTGATGAAGATAAATAATGAATATTTATTTGGTATGTTTTGTTAGTTAAATGGATAGTTAATAAGTGACAAGTATATATTTGTAGTCGAAAATGCAAATGGTAAATTTCTAACTTAAGAGTGAATGGTGGAATTGATGTGACTTTAATTATTAAATTTGATAGCCGAATAGGTAAGTAAATGAATTGAATATGTATTTGTAATTTTGTTATGAAGTTAGCTTATTGATTTTGATATGTTTGATTTGATTACATGATAGTTAAACATATTATTTAGTTTGAATATTAAGCGATATTATCATGTTTAAATTCAGTCTCGACACTTTATAGCATTAGACAAGAGTATGTTATGTGAACTAGGCCAGATACGTTTCATTATTAATGTATGAAAATGGTACAAATTTAATGTGGTTAAATACATAAAGATTTTAATGTTTGACGAAATTTATTTGATCATTCTGTGAAATTGATAATTCCGCATATGCTAATGGACAAAATGTCATATGATATGTTTTATTTGGTTAAACATGCTCATGTATAGAATTAAGAAGTAAACTGTTTGATTCCTATTTAGGTATTTGATTATCATTAAAGTGATGAACATATGATTCATATATGCAATATAATTTATAATGTATGTTAAATATTTAATTAATTATATGCTTTATATATATGAATATGACTTTTGTTAATTTGAGTAAGTTCAGAATTGTGCTTTTGTTTAATAATGCCTCGTAACCCCTTTCTGGTGATGGATACGAGTTAGGGGTGTTACACATCACATGTAATTTCTTCGGCAGAAATTGAGATTCAACCTGATATGACGTATAACGAAGATCCGATTAGAAGCTTAGCTCGAGAGGTTAAAGAATTGAGGAATAAATGCATAGCTTTAGTGAAAGTGTTGTGGCAACGTCACGGAGTTGAAGAGGCTATGTTGGAGCCCGAGGAAGCTATGAGAAAAAAGTACCTTAACCTCTTTTCTGGTAAGATTATCGAGGACGAAAATCCCTAAGGGGGAGAGAGTTGTAACAACCCGTTTTTAGTCAAATCGGGACAATAGTTTTAGGACCAAAAATTAGAAGTCAAAATAATTATTTTATTATTATTTTAATGTTTACAAAAAGATAGTATGATTGTGTGAAATTTTTGTTAAGAAAATTTATCGTTTGAATGCTCAATTCGATAAAAGAAACTAAATCGCGTAAAGTGCAAAAGTGATGTTCTAATAGCTAAAGGTATTAAATAGCTATAGAACCTTAAAGTAAGATTCCTTAAGTGGTAATTAGACCATTTCAATTGTGAGTGGACAATTATGGGCATATATTAAGTGATTTTAATGTTATTAAACAAGGTTAATATAGTAATTTGTAAATAACTTAAGTAAAATAATGGAAAACATAACGTATCATCATCTTTTCTTCATTTCCACCGAAAATAAAAAGAAAGAAGGAAGCCATGGAAGTTTTTTTAGGGTTCGGTCATTTAGTAGCTCAATTGGTAAGTGATTTTGACTCAGTTTTTAATGATTTCTCTGTTTTTGAGATCGTTGCAACTAGGTCTAACTAGCCCAGGGACTATTTTACAAAACTGTTAAAGATTTAGGATGTTTCCATTGTAGAATAAGCATGTATTTTACTGATTGATGATAGACTATGAATGTTTGATAATAGTTATAAAAGTTTTGTTAAGTGATTTTTAGTGAAAATGCAAATTAAGGATTAAATTATGAAATGTGGAAACTTTGTGGGTAAATTGTGAAATAAATGAAAAAAATATGGGCTGATATATGTACTAGGAAAATTCGACTAGAATGGGTTGGTATCTAATTGCATTAATTTGTGTTTTTATGAAATAAGGACTAAATTGTAAAAGTTGTGAAATACTTGGGGTAAAAGTGTAAATGTGCTTTAATGAGTGTTTTTGGATTAAATTGAATAGAGTGATAATTAAATAAGCTAAATTTTATTACATATAGATCAAGAAAAGTGAAATTCGAATGTAGATTGGGGGAAAAACAAAGTACTTGCCTAATCGACCTATTTTGTCGTTTTTACAATCGAGGTAAGTTTTTATGATTAATAAGCTTAATGTTATATGTGTTTATATGCTTAAATAATGTAATTGTGATATTACGACACTGCAGAATCTATCGATAAAGCATTGACACAGTGAGAATCCTGGTTGAACCTTAGGAATAGATAGGATAGTAGTAACATGTCATTAAGGGTTATTGTGATTATGTGGTCAGAGTGCTGGTCCTGTACGTCCTACTAGTGGCTGAGTATACTGGTATGTGTTGCAGTTACTTGACAACTTTTGTGAGCAGCACCTTGTAGCTATGTCTTGACTGACAACTTGTGTGAGTAGGCCTGTTGATAGCTCGAGAGTGAGCATATATGTGATATGAGATTGAGATAACATTGGCTATGTATGTGGCACTTCGGTGCGAGATTCCCAAGTATCTGATATTATTATGAATGGTTCAATGGGAAAAGATTATGGTATGAGAAGGTAAGCAATGATACAAATCAGTTTAGATACTGATGAAAATTTTGGAAAGTAAGTGATAATTGATAAGTTCATATGAAAAGTAAGTAAAAGTTGATGAATTTATACATGTTACATAGAATTACAGAAATGTGCAAATTGTTGAGTTGAATGTATTACTTACATTTACTTATGTTCTTTAAATTGTAAATGAAGTGGTAAATTATACTTATTAATCATATGAACTTACTAAGCTATAAAGATTACTCAGTTTATTTTACCGTGTTTTATAGTGATTTCAAAGCTAGCTCGGATTCGGGGATCGTTGTAGACCTCATCACACTATCAAGTTATCTTTTTGGTATTTTTGAATATCTGTTTTTGGAATATATGGCATGTATATGAACTTTGATCATTTTGGTATGTAAGTTGATGATGAATTTAGCCATTAGAATTGGCTTGTAAATGTTTAAAGTTTGGTCTTGCATATAGCCATGAAAGTTGGCTTAATTTGGTTGGTTTGGTTGTGTATATATATGTGTGTGCATATGGTTTATGTTTTGTGGTTGACATTGGCTTTGTGATGCTTATTGTTAGTAGGTGTTGTGGTTGTCAAATGGTTGATATTAGAGAAAATATATGCTTGTAAATTTGAGCATAATGATGCATGTTTGGAAATGTTTACTTGGTTGAATTGTATATGTGAATTAGGTATAATGTAATTGACCATTGTAACTTGTGTATGTTGTGGATAATGGAATTGAGTTGCCATGATTTAAGCTTGATTTAGTTAGTTTAAATGCCTATATGTGCTATGTTTTGCTATACAAATTTGGGTGGCAAAATGGCTTGGTAAATAGCCTATTTTTTTCCACACGGGCAGAGACATGGGCATGTGTCTTAGTTGTGTGTGATACATGGTCAGGTTATATGGTCATGTGTCCCATGGTGTTGAATTAAAAACCAATTCAATATGCCCTACACGGCCTAGCTGTAACACCCCAAACCCGGCCTAGACGTTATGACCGGATCCGGTGCGCCACATCGATGCGTTCAAAACGTTCCGTTTTACTTAGTTTGGAAAACTTAGTTAGGGTTGCAAAAGATACTTTTTAAAGCAGGTTAACGTGAATAGAAGCTGTGCACCAGGTAGGAAACCAGGAAGAAGAGGAGGTGAGTCTGTCGGACTGCTTAAGCACCAAGCACCCTTCGGATCCAATCCTAGACATGCACACCACCATTGCCACACCCTAACGACTCGTGTAATTTTGAAAAAACCGTTTGGTTATGTCTATCTTAAGAAAATGATTAAGTTTCAAAAAGTTTGTTTAGCGGAAGTCTTACTTGTAAACGTGTTATTTTGAAATCCCTTAATGTTTTCGGAAACGCGTCCTAAAGCTAACCCATTTTCCTTAGTCATCATAGTTTTTTCATCATAGTAAAATAAAATAATAAAAGTAAAACAAAACCATAAAAATAATTAAAAGGCCTTATTACACTTAAAACCCAAAACCATAGATGAAATTAGAAGGACGTCCAGTTCACCAGAAAGAAACCAGGTTCGTAGAAACATGTGGCCAGTCCAAATCCCTCACAGCTCCAAGCCCACTATGGTTGAGGATTACCTGCGAGGGTGAAATTAAGGGGTGAGTTTTAGAAAACTCAGTGTGTAATTCAACCCAACCATAGCCTAAATCAGTTCAAACCACAGAGACAGAATAAGTTGGCCTCAGCCCAGAACAAATATCAGAATAAAGCCCGTAGGCCCAGAACAGACCAGAACAGATATATCATGCTTATGCAGAAACCCAACCATATCCAACCACATACACCCCCATACCATCCTTTCACCATGTAGGGAGACTATTTGACCCACCCAACCGCTACACGCCACAGAATTATGCAGCATGGCTGCCAGATACAGAAAATGTGACAGAGTCACCAGATACAGATATTTTGTGGCAGTGCCACAAGAACAGATATACGTGGCAGGGCCACCAGAATAGATAATTTGTGGCATAGCCACCAGGACGCTTCCTCCATAATATAACCCATGTCCCCATGCAACAGATACACATTCATGGCATACATCATACAGATTCAATTCATCATGCTTTTCAGAAAAAATTAACCCTAGGGGTATAGAGGTCATTTTGCATACATAGGGGTACTCTAGTACATCTAACTATTTCTAAGGTTTTCATGCATATCGTAGCCATTACATTTAGCCAGAAACACTTACCGAGTATTCTTACCGAATTGGGCCCGTTGGCCCATTAACCCAGTTTTGGCCCATTAAGCCCAAAATATATCAAAACGCACAAAATCGCGCGTACTGTAGTTTTATCACTTTCAATTACCAGTAATAATTACCCATACGTCTTACGAGCATTCGCACACTCGCAAGTGCCCAAAATACCGGCTTTTCGGCATTTTAGCTTTTGCCGATCTAGCCTTTGAAAGGGTGTCAGTTACACACCTGATTTGTGACGACTTGCTGACAAGATCTACGCACGAACTGCCTACAATTACGTTGCTACAATTCATAGATTGCAAATCACAACACTAATCTCCATAATTACTTACCCATATTCGACTCTGTCCCTAAAAGCCTTTAAAACTTTACCTTCTTGCCGAAATTCGATGGCTAGATCCAAGTCTGATCGCTCCAAAGATCCAAGCCTTCGATCCAACCCTTGAGAAGACACTAATCATCAAAATAAATCATCGGTTAAAGACCCTTTATGCCCTATGCCCAAATCGATAGCCTCCCTAGATTTTAGGGACTTCGGCTTTTTCCTAACTTGAAAAATAAGACTAGATTTGGAGTGATGAGCACTTACCACTTATTCCTTCCTGCTTTCCACGTAGATTTGATGCAGATTCAACATTTAAACGACGGTAAAACTTGAATCTAGAAGCTTTGAAGTTTCGGCTACAAGTCCCTAACTCTATAGTAGTTTTGGCTTTTCTAGGTGATATAGAAAATAATGATTTGAGGCTATAACCCTGGGTAATGTTGTCGACAGATGCTAGGGGTTTAGAGGAGAGGAATGTTGGTCAAAAAGGAAAACATATTGAGGAATATGGCTTTGGAAAAACGGCACAAGAATATAGCTTTCGGGATTTTGAGATTTGAGGTTCGGCTTTAGTCTAAGAAAATTAATGGAGGAAAGTGATGTAGAGTAGGGTGGAGATGGACAAGAGGTTTGAAAGGTTCGTCTATGGAGAAAGAGAATAAGAAGAAAGTAAAAATGGTTAAAGGGAGAAGGTGAGAAAAGCAGCAAACGGCACAACTCCCTCCCTATTGCCGAATTTATACTGGCACTTTAACCTAGCCAAATTTACCCCCTAAAGAAACCCTTGGCCGGCCACCTCTTGCTCTTCAAGAGTCCAAAATTCGGCCAACACAGCTCACCCCAATCAGCTCTTAGATTTCGTCCCTTATCTCTATCCTTATTCAATCCCCTTACCCTCTTAAACTCTTCCTGACAGACTTATTTTAGTTCCACTACTTCCCTTTCCTGTACATAAAAATTAATCACTTAATTTGCTGTCATTGTAACTTGAACCTGGGTCCTCCCTAGCTTCCACACGCCACTTATAGCCTTCCCTGTGGCGTCACATGCCACTTCACCACTTGCTTCCTTGTGATCCATTTTTCACAAATAATTCCTAAAAGCCCAATTTATCAGAACCCCTTTCTTTTATAGAATTAAATTTAATTAAAACTACTGGGTTTTATCCTAAGCTTGGGCCTTCTAGAGGCCCACCAACATGATTAATCCTACACATAACAAACAGAACACAGAATTTTAAATTATATAACTTTTACAGAATTCCCGAAAATTGGGGCGTTACAACTCTACCCTCCTTAAAGAAATTTCGTCCTCGAAATTTACCTGATCCGAACAGATAAGGGTATTGTTGTTGCATTGCCTCCTCTGGCTCCCAAGTAGCTTCTTCTCTGCCATGGTTACGCCAAAGCACTTTCACTAATGGTACCGATTTCCTCCTCAGAACCTTAACGTCTCGATCCAATATTTGTACAGGCTCCTCCTCAAAGGTCAAATCAGTTCGCACCTCAATTTCTGCAACCGGCACGACATGAGGAGGGTCAGAACGATAACGCCTTAACATGGAGAAGTGAAAAACATTGTGAATCCTGTCTAGCTCTAGAGGCAATTCCAACTGATAAGCCACTGGGCCTACTCGCTTCAAAACCCGATAAGGCCCAATGAACCACGGACTCAACTTGCCCTTCTTGCCAAACCTTAGTATCTTCTTCCAAGGTGAAACCTTCAAGAAGACCATATTGCCCACTGAGTATTCAATCTCCTTACGCTTCAGATCTGCATACGACTTTTGCCTATCAGACGCTTCCTTTAACCGATCTCTAATTAACTTGACCTTATCCTCAGTATCTGCCACCAACTCAGGTCCAAGAACTTGTCGCTCCCCCAGTTCAGTCCAACAACTAGGTGTTCGACACCTTCTCCCATACAGTGCTTCATAAGGTGCCATTCGAATACTCAACTGATAACTATTGTTGTATGCAAACTCTGCCAAAGGCAAGTAATCCTCCCAACTACCTCGGAAATCAATAACACATCCCCTCAACATGTCTTCCAGAATCTGAATAACTCTTTCCGATTGACCATCAGTTTGGGGATGGAAAGCCGTACTAAAGTTCAATCGCGTTCCCAACACCTCATGCAACTTTTGCCAAAACCGAGATGTTAATCTAGGATCCCGATCAGAGATAATCGAAACCGAAACTCCATGCAGTTGCACAATCTCCGCCACATACAACTTGGCTAACTTCTGAAGAGAAAAGTCTATTCGAACAGGTATAAAATGAGCCGACTTGGTCAACCTATCCACAATCACCCATATCGAGTCTTTCTTCAATGGTGACAAGGGTAGCCCACTCACAAAGTCCATGGTTAACCTCTCCCACTTCCAAAGTGGTATTTTTACTGGCTGCAATAATCCAGAAGGTAACTGATGCTCAGCTTTCACCTGCTGGCATGTCAGACATTTCCCCACAAATTCAGTTACCTCTCGCTTAAGTCCAGGCCACCAATACAGTTCTCGCAAGTCATGGTACAACTTATTCTCTCCAGGATGCATGGAACAAAGTCCCCTATGAGCTTCCTTCAAAACTGACTGTCTCAAGTCAGAGTCCTTCGAAACACAAATTCTTCCTCGGAAACACAGAACCCCTTCATCATTTATCCCAAACTCAGAAGTTTCCCCTTCATAACTTGTTGAAAACGAGGGACCAAAGACTCATCTTTCAACTGCTTCTCTTTAATCTGATCCACCCAGGTTGGCCTTACTTGCAATTCAGCCAACAAACTTTCATCGTCAAACAGACTTAGATGAGCAAACATTGCTCTCAGATCAGATACAGCTCTACGACTTAGAGCATCGGCCACCACATTAGCCTTGCCTGGGTGATATTCAATTGAACAATCATAATCCTTAAGCAACTCGATCCATCTCCTTTGCCTAAGGTTCAGTTCCTTCTGAGTCAGCAAATACTTGAGACTTTTATGATCTGTGTATATAATACACCTTTCCCCATACAAGTAGTGTCTCCAGATTTTAAGCGCAAAGATCACTGCTGCTAACTCCAAATCATGAGTAGGATAGTTCCCTTCGTGAGGCTTAAGTTGTCGAGACGCATAAGCAACCACCTTACCCTCTTGCATCAACACACAACCCAAACCTACGTGTGATGCATCACTGTACACAGTAAAATATTTTCTAGACTCTGGTTGATTTAACACAGGTGGTTCAGTCAAAACTTTCTTCAACCTCTCAAAAGCTTCTTGCTGCTTCTCCATCCAAACAAACGGTACTACTTTCCTTATAAGTTTTGTGAGAGGTGCTGCCATCACAGAAAAACCTTCCACAAACCTTCTGTAGTAACCTGCCAATCCTAGGAAACTTCAAATTTCTGAAACCGACCTAGGTGGCTTCCATTCCAAAATTGCTTCAATCTTTCGAGGATCCACTCTAATCCCCTCTACAGAGACCACATGCCCAAAAAGGTTACCTCCCTCAACCAGAACTCACACTTGCTGAACTTCGCATAAAGTTCTTTCTCCTTAACCTTGTAACACAGTGCGGAGATGCTCATCATGTTTTGCTTCGGTCTCAGAATATACCAGAATATCGTCAATAAAGACAACCACGAACCGATCTAGAAATGGTTGGAACACACGATTCATCAGATCCATAAACGCTGCAGGAGCGTTTGTTAGTCCAAATGGCATAACCAGAAACTCATAATGACCATAACGAGTCCTGAATGCTGTCTTATGAATATCTGCCTCCTTGACCCTTAACTGATGATACCCAGATCGAAGATCGATCTTGGAAAATACAGAGGCTCCTTTAAGCTGGTCGAACAGATCGTCAATCCTTGGCAGAGGGTACTTATTCTTAATCGTCAGTTTGTTTAACTGGCGATAGTCAATGCACATGCGCATCGTCCCATCCTTCTTCTTCACGAATAGCACCGGTGGTCCCCATGGAGACACACTTGGCCTAATAAAGCCCCTATCCAACAATTCTTGGATTTGCGCCTTTAACTCCACTAACTCCTTTGGTGCCATCCTATATGGTGCAATGGACACTGGTGCTGCTCCAGGCAACAGGTTGATTCCAAATTCGACTTCTCGGTTTGGAGGCAATCCCGGAAGCTCCTCTGGAAAGACATCTTGGAACTCTTTTACAGTCCTAACCTTATCCACTGTCAGCCCCTCTACATCTGTTTGACTTACAAATGCCAAATAGGCCTCACAACCTTTCCGAATCCACTTTTTAGCCCTCAATGCCGATATCACATTAGACAAATAGTACCTTCACTCACCTATCACCATAACCTCATCCCCTTCCGTGGTCCTTAGCACCATTCGCTTAGCAGCACAGTCCAGAGTCGCCTTATGCTTAACAAGCCAGTCCATTCCCAGAATGATGTCAAATTCTCCAAACGGCAACTCCATTAGATCGCCAGGAAAGATCCTACCTTGAGTTTCTAAGGGTACATCCTTATACAGATTGTCTACCCTAACCGATTGACCCAAGGGACTTAGCACAGATACCCCACTCACTATCTTCTCAGAATGCACTCCCAAAGACCCAGATATGGAACACGCAACATAAGAATAAGTAGATCCAATATCCACCAAGGCAGTATACGGCATATTAGAAACTAAGAACGTACCAGTTATGACATCAGGAGCATCGCCCTCCTCTCGACGACGAGCTACATACACCAACGCTGGCTGTCGAGCCTCAGCATTTCCGGCTCCCTTGCCAGGCGCTCCTCGACCTCGACCATTTCCATTCCCATTTCTACCCCTACCTTGTCCACGTCCTCTCGGTGGTTGTGGTCCACCTCTCATGGGTTGAACAACCCTCTATACAGCAACCTGAGCCTGATCAGCTCTCTGTGGACAGTCCTTAACTCTGTGCTCCATAGATCCGCATCGGAAACAAGCACCAGAACGTTTCCTACACTCACCCAGGTGTACCATTCCACAGTCCCCACAGATTGGCGGTCTAACCACATTCATCGGAGCGGCTCGAACTGGCTCCTCCACTCTCGCCCTTTTGGCATTCTTGTTTGCTCCACCCGAAGGTCCAGAATCCCTCCAAAAACAGTTCCGATCTTTCTCACAGTTCTGCCTCTCAGTACGCTTTACCTCCTCAGCGATCTTAGCTTTTTCCACTAGAACCGCGAAGTCACGCTCCCTCTGCGGAGCAATCAGCACCTTAAGGTCATCTCTGAGTCCATCCTCAAAGCGAACGCTACGCTCATACTCCGTAGCAACTATTCCCACAGCATACCTACTCAGCCTCAGAAATTCAGCCTCGTACTCAGCAACAGTTTTGCCTCATTGGACCAGATTCAGGAATTCTTTCCTACGTGCGTCCACATAACTTGCCCCGACGTACTTTCCTTTAAAGAATGTCTTAAACAGCTCCCAAGTAACCCTATCAGCTGGGGTTCCATCCCTCACGGTGAGCCACCACTGATAAGCCTCATCTCGTAGCAACGATACAGCCCCCTTCAGCTTCTGCTCCACAAAACAGTCCAAGTCATCCATAATTCGTTCCGTAGCCTCCAACCAATATTCTGCCACATTCGGGGCTACACCAGATACGCCCCTAAAGATCTCCGCTCCATTAGCTCGGAGTCATTCAGAAATCGATCCTCGAATTCCATTGCCCGAACTTGCCCCGGTAACCCTTTCCAGAACTCAAAGCATTGCCTGCGACAGGGCGTCATCCTCGGCACCATGATCATGAGATTCCACTTCCGTTGCTGAAGGTACCTGTGCTTCTTCCGTTGGCATATGTCCTGAAGACGAAGATCCCGCTCGAGCTCTTCCTCGGCCTCGTCCACGGCCTCTACCTCGAGCTACTCGCGTACTCATATCGTATAATCTGATTACGAATTTTATGCATTAATTTTAGCATTCCAGTGATTATTACAGATGTTTTAGGATTCAAATATTAATTCAGAGATGGTTTTCATAGAATCGACGTCTAACTACAGTTTCAGTCTTTTAGCAGGCTTTTCTAGGGTTTCAGTAGCATCCTATCTAGAGTATTCTAGTAAAGTTTCAGTACAGACAGATAATTCAGAATATATTCAGAAAAATTCAGAATACTTACAGGCTTGGGCTGGAGATTCAAAATGCCACCTTCAGAAGTCCAGATTTAAAAACTGATTTTTTTTTGAAAATCTTCATTTTTGTAAACCCATTCCACAACTGAGTTGTTGCAACTTGGCTTTGATACCACTAAATGTAACACCCCAAACCCGGCCTAGACGTTATGACCAGATCCGGTGCGCCACATAGATGCATTCAAAACGTTCCGTTTTACTTAGTTTGGAAAACTTAGTTGGGGTTGTAAAAGATACTTTTTAAAGCAGGTTAAGGTGAATAGAAGCTGTGCACCAGGTAGGAAACCAGGAAGAAGAGAAGGTGAGTCCGTCGGACTGCTTAAGTACCAAGCTCCCTTCGGATCCAATCCTAGACATGCACACCACCATTGCCACACCCTAACGACTCGTGTAATTTTGAGAAAACCGTTTGGTTATGTCTATCTTAAGAAAATGATTAAGTTTGAAAACGTTTGCTTAGCGGAAGTCTTACTTGTAAACGTGTTATTTTGAAATCCCTTAATGTTTTTGAAAACGCGTCCTAAAGCTAACCCATTTTCCTTAGTCATCATAGTTTTTTTCATCATAGTAAAATAAAATAATAAAAGTAAAACAAAACCATAAAAATAATTAAAAGGCCTTATTACACTTAAAACCCAAAACCATAGATGAAATTAGAAGGACGTCCAGTTCACCAGAAAGAAACCAGGTTCGTAGAAACATGTGGCCAGTCCAAATCCCTCACAGCTCCAAGCCCACTATGGTTGAGGATTACCTGCGAGGGTGAAAATAAGGGGTGAGTTCTGGAAAACTCAGTGTGTAATTCAACCCAACCATAGCCTAAATCAGTTCAAACCACAGAGACAGAATAAGTTGGCCTCAGCCCAGAACAGATATCAGAATAAAGCCCATAGGCCCAGAACAGACCAGAACAGATATATCATGCTTATGCAGAAACCCAACCATATCCAACCACATACACCCCCATACCATCTTTTCACCATGTGGGGAGACTACTTGACCCACCCAACCGCTACACGCCACAGAATTATGCAGCATGGCTGCCAGATACAGAAAATGTGACAGAGTCACCAGATACAGATATTTTGTAACACCCCAAACCCGAGACCGTCGCTGGAGTCGAACACGAGGTGTTAACAGACTTCAAACCACTTATTAGAAATTTTTCAATCTCACGTCACTGCTGCTGCCAGCATCTGTTACTAAAGCAACTATGCCTATTTCGTGATTTCTCCTTGATCTAACTAGTAATTCATCATACATATCACAAATTATGATCATGACTAGCCATGCCAAAGGCTAATCATTGTCAAACATCTCCCTACTACACTATTGCCATATCATGAATTTTAACACCAAAAATAATCAACCATGACATATGGCATAAAAATCGAATTACCAAGACTTGCGACCTAACATTATAGAACCAAATCCAACCGAACATTTATGCCATTTTCTCATGGCTAAAAGTTTACATACCAAATTTCAACAAAACATATTAGCCTATACATGCCGAAATGTTCTCCTAGACCGACTAAAAAGAAGATACCAAAAGTTGCTAGCCGGTGTGATGACTTCGATGACAGTCCCGAGCACGCAAAAAGACGAGTCCAAGAAACCTAAAGTAGGTGACAAGCAAACACCGAGTGAGTATATAACTCAGTAAGTCATAAGCATTACATTGCCGTTCAGTAATAATATATCATAAGAGAAAATAAATAATGCGGGATTAAAATCCTCCATCCATACCCAAACTGTGCTATAATTCCTTAGGCATTTCGGTTCGATCTCATACCAAGCCCTACTTTGACATTTCATACATTACACCATATGACATTGGATGCATTTATCTTCAAGTATAATCACCACATAGGTTCAAGACTTATCAAGCTCAATCCCAAATATAAATAAAATGTCTATTCCTCATGAGCTCAAGGTGTTTACTCGTACCGCTGTCCATGATTGACTCGATAAGGCCTCACACTTAGAGCATGTATATTTATTAGAGAATGTATAATAAGCCCGCACACTTAGTGCTTAATAGTCGAACTCGCACACTTAGTGCTATATAATTTGAACCCGCACACTTAGTGCCAATCTCATGATCATAAATGTTTACACCCGCACACTTAGTGCCGAAACCAACAACTCAATACATCTCACCTCTTTTCTTTTTCATTCAATACTTTCATCACCCCATGCATACATGTATATATATATTTATCATTCCATTCAGCATCATTACATAGACGTTATGACCATTTAAATTAATACAAAATATATGCTTAATGACTTACCTTGTGTTGGGTAAGACGGTTCCAACTCGGCTACTCGATGATCTTTTCTTTGCCTTTGCTTGATTCTCCTCCTTTAACTCCTTGAGCTTAATCAATAAATCAACTAGTTTAACCACCTTGCTAAATATTTATAATCCAATTACACATGCATATGTTTGTTAGTATATTCGGCAACCATCCTCACTAATTACCCATTTAGTCGATTATACACATAATCAAAGGTAACCTCACGAATGGGCATACTTATGCATATATATATACACTTCCGAATGGGCATCACAATTAGATTTAACACCACCTTCATACTCAATTAGATGGCCGAATGTATGTACAATGTCAACTATAACATCATTTAAACATCTAATTTCATCTCATGAACACTTGATCGAATTTTCCTAATCTAGCATATTTTCACATCTATTTGTAACATCATGTAAATCCACATATAACTACATTTCTTAAGTTCCACATCTTAATGCCCATTATAGCCATTCTCATAGTCTAAATCTTAAAATTGGCACATCCACCTTTCAACCATGTTAGCCGAATACTCATTCTCTTCTTAGTCCTAAATTCGGCACCTCCAACAAAGTGACTTAACAACTTCAACTTTCATGCTAACATAACAAGCAATTTAACACATACATATAACTAACATGTTAATAGCATCAAGGTATCAACTAAAATTTTTAAGCTTCTTAGTCAAAGCATAACTCTCCGACAACCCCAAATCCAACCATGGGATAGATAGAATTTAGACTCATCACCCAAAGGTTGTGTAAACTTCCAAAAATATCATTGAACATACCTTGATCTAAAGGACCACCTTGGCCGAATCTTGCTTCCTCTTCTTCCTCTAGTTACGACAATTGCAAAAGAAAGAAAACATGAACACTCCTTCTTCCCTCCTTATTAAGCATTCAAACTCCCTCATTTTCATGCCACAACATCAAACACTCCTCCTAGATACAAGCAAGGGCCGAACTTCTTCAAAATTTTTCTCCCTTTCTTTTTCTTGGTTTTTCGGCTAGGAGATGGCAAGTATGAACACCCCTTTTTTTGTTCACTTTCCTATTATTATTCCCATTATTTGTTAACTAAAAAAAACATATTAAATTAGAATGAGTGGAGCATCATCACTCCTTGGCCGGCCACCATGTATTTTATGGGTAATTTGACATGCAAAGCCATGCTTCTTCTCCCTATTATTAATTACTCCTTATAATTCATCTATCATCTTTTCTAACTTCGTCAACTAGGTCCTTTTCGTATTAATTCACAATCCTAAAGCTAATATTAAGCATTTAATTTCTCATATATTCACTGTCACACACAAATTTATGTAATTAAAACCCAAAAATAAATTTTTGGCTCGGTAATGTGGTCTCGAAACCACATTCCGACCAGGGTCTAATTAGGGTTGTCACAACTCTCCCCCACATAAGAAATTTTCGTCCCCGAAAATCTTACCGGTAAATAATTTTGGATATCGATCCTTCATAGAGTCCTCAAGTTCCCAAGTGGCTTCTTCAATTCCATGTTTATGCCACAACACCTTCACTAATGGGATTTTCTTATTTCGCAACTCTTTTACTTCACGCATCAAAAGGTGAACCGGTTCTTCTTCATAACTAAAGTTAGGCTGAATCTCGATCTCAGATGGAGTGATTACGTGCGCCGGGTCGGACCTATATCGTCCAAGCATCGAGACATGGAAAACGTTGTGAATCTTTTCAAGCTCAGGGGGCAAAATTAATCAGTATGCAACTGGTCCAAATCGTTCGGATACTTCATACGGACCGATGAACCTCGGACATAGTTTGCCCTTACGACCAAATCTAAGCACCTTCTTCTAGGGTGAAACTTTGAGAAATACTTTGTCTCCAACTTGATATTCAATGTCTTTTCTTTTCGAATCCGCATATGACTTTTGACGATCCGAAGCGGCTTTCAAACTTTCACGAATTACTCAAACTTTCTGCTCAGCATCCTTAATCAAATCAACCCCAAAAATTTTACTTTCACTAAGTTCAGTCTAAAATAATGGGGTACGGCATTTACGACCGTATAAGGCCTCGTAAGGTGCCATCTTAATGCTTGATTGAAAGCTATTGTTGTAAGCGAATTCAATCAAAGGCAAATATCTTTCCCATGAACCACAAAACTCTAAGACGCAACATCTCAACATATCCTCGAGTATCTGAATTATTCGTTCAAATTGGCCATCAGTCTGGGGATGAAATGCGGTGCTAAAATGCATCTTAGTACCCAACGCTTCTTGTAACTTTTTCCAAAATCGCGATGTAAATCTTGGGTCTCTCTATCCGACACGATAGAAATAGGTACCCCATGCAATCGAACAATTTGAGAGATGTATAATTCTGCCAATTTATCGAGCGAAAAATCTGTACGGACAGGGATAAAATGAGCAGACTTGGTCAATTTATCAACAATAACCCAGATTGCATCTTTCTTGCTTGATGACAATGGTAATCCAGATACAAAATCCATCGTTACCCGATCCCACTTCCATTCGGGTATCATGATCGGCTGAAGTAATCCCGACGGCACTTGATGTTCCGCTTTTACTTGTTGGCATATCAAACACCTTGAAACAAATTCAGAAATGTCTCGTTTCATACCGGGCCACTAAAATTGACGTTTCAGGTCATTGTACATTTTAGTACTACCTGGGTGGACTGACATTCGACTACTGTGAGCCTCGTCCAAAATCATCGAAATAAGTTCCGAATTTCTTAGAACACATAATCGACCTCTGAACGTCAAGCAATCATTGTCGTCAATCCGAAACTCCGATTCCTCATTCGAAGCACATTCAGCTCGTTTAGTGACCAATTCAGCGTCGACTTTCTGGGATTCAAGTATTTGACGAATCAATAATGGTTTGGCCTCTAATTCAGCTACTAGCACCCATCGGGTGAGACGGACGAGTGAGCATTCACTGCTCTCAAAGCAAACAGTGCTTTCCGACTTAAAGCATCGGCAACCACGTTAGCCTTTCCCGGGTGATAATCAATAACAAGTTCATAGTCTTTCAACAACTCAAGCCAACGTCTTTGTCGCAGATTTAGATCTCTTTGAGTCATCAAATATTTAAGACTTTTGTGGTCCGACTAAATATGACACCTTTCCCCAAACAAGTAATGCCGCCATATTTTCAGGGCGAACACTATGGCCGCCAATTCAAGATCATGGGTCGGATAGTTTCTCTCATGCGGCTTTAATCGTCTCGACGCGTAAGCCACAACTCGACCTTCTTGCATCAACACACAACCTAGCCCAAGTAATGATGCATCACTATAAATGACAAACTCTAACACCCGATGCAGACACCACGTGCCCCAAAAAGCTAACCTCTTTCAACCAAAATTCACATTTACTGAATTTTGTGTATAATTGCTTGTCTCGCAAAATCTGTAATACTAACCTCAAATGCTCGGCGTGTTCGGCTTCACCTTGTGAATAAACTAAAATATCATCAATAAACACAACCACAAATCGATCCAAGTATGGCCTGAATACTCGATTCATTAAATCCATAAATATCGCAGGGGCATTAGTGAGCCCAAACGGCATCACTAAGAATTCGTAGTGACCGTACCTCGTTCTAAAAGCGGTTTTGGGTATGTCCGAGTCTCGAACCCTCAACTGATAATAACCAGATCTCAAATCTATCTTGGAAAATACTGAGGCTCCCTTTAATTGATCAAACAAATCATCAATACGTGGCAATGGGTATTTATTCTTTATGGTTACTTTATTCAACTGACGATAGTCGATGCACAATCTCATGGTTCCATCCTTCTTTTTCACAAACAATACGGGTGCGCCCCATGGAGAAAAACTCGGTGGAGCGAAACCTCTATCCATCAATTCTTGCAATTGAACTTTCAATTCCTTTAATTCCGTTAATGCCATACGATACGGGGCTATTGAGATTGGTGTGGTACCAGGTACAATCTCGATGCCGAATTCCACCTCTCGAACCGGTGGCAACCCCGGTAACTCCTCAGGAAAAACATCTGAATACTCACAAACCACTGGTACTGATTCAAGTTTCCTTTCCGTCTCTTTGCTATCAAATACATACGCAAGGTATGTTTCACACCCCTTTTTCACATGTCTCTGAGCGGTCATTGAAGATATTATCGCTGGCACCCCCTTCAAATCGGTAGACTCAACTCGGACTACCTCATCATGTGCACTCCTCAAATCGATGGTTTTTCTTTTGCAGTTCACCACTGCATCATGTACGGTCAACCAATCCATACCAAGAATGACATCAAATTCGTCAAACGGTAAAAGCATCAAATCGGCCGAAAAACAGGATTCTCGGATTATTAGAGGGCATCTCTTACACACTTTATCAACAAGTACGTATTGACCCAAAGGGTTTGACACTCGAATTACGAACTCAGTAGACTCAACAGGTAGAGTCTTACTGGATGCTAAGGTTTCACATACATATGAATGAGTAGAGCCAGGGTCAATCAATGCAATCACATTAGTATCAAAGAGAGTGAAGGTACCAGTGATGACGTCATGGGAGGATGCCTCCTCTCGTGCGCGAATGGCATATGCTCTAGCAGGAGTACGGTTCTCGGCTCAAACAGCCGTATCAGAGGCCCCTCTCTGACTACCACCCCTACCTCCTAAAATTCTCGGTGGTCTACCTCTAGCTGTCACTCCACTAGGTCTTGCACCTTGAATCTTATTCTTCTCATCAAGCTCCGTGCAATCTCTAATGAAGTGGTCCTTCGAACCGCATCCGTAACAGGCCCTGTTAGTAGACTTACCCCAACATTCACTTAGGTGTCGTCTTCCACATTGGGGGCATTCAGGTTTCTCTTGACGATTATTGCCCACACTAGCTACCGAAGTAGCTCGGGAGTCCGTCGATGGTCGTGCTCTGATGGAAATTCCCGCAGTCGTCCTCGACTTACTAGTGTCCTACCTGAACTTCTTTACAGCCGAGAACGGAGCTTTACCCGTCGATCTTTTATGATAGTCTCTAGCTTCAAAATCAGCCTTCTTCTTCTCCTTTCCAAGTTCTTCCGCCTTGCAGGCTCGTTCGACTAGTGTTACGAACTCCTTTATCTCCAAAATACCCACTAGTAGCTTTAAATCTTCATTCAATCCTTCTTCAAATCTTTTGCACATAGCAACCTCATCGGCCACACACTCCTGGGCATACCGACTGAGTCTTACGAACTCATGTTCGTATTCAAATACTGTCATACGGCCTTGCTTGAGTTTCAAGAATTCCTTACGTTTTTGATCGATGAACCGTTGACTAATATACTTCTTTCGAAATTTCGTTTGAAAGAAATCCCAAGTAACTCGTACGTTTGGGACTATGGAAATCAAGGTCCTCCACCAATAGTAGGCTGAGTCCCGCAACAAGGATATAGCACACTTTAGACATTCATCGGGTGTGCATGACAGTTCATCAAACACCCGAATGGTGTTATCAAGCCAGAACTCGGCCCTTTCGGCATCATCAGTAACTATGGCCCTGAACTCCTCAGCCCCGCGCTTCCTAATCAAGTCTACAGGTGGCTTACTCAGCCTCACAGGATCAGTAACTGATGGCATTACGGGCTCTTGGGGTGGATTATTCAAATTCGGGAATTGTTGGATAGCCGGATTGGTTCGAGCATATTGCGTGACCCACTCATTCATCATGGTAAAGAAGGCTTGTTTAGCCCCCTCACCTTGATTATTCGCAGATGACTGAGGTTCAACAAGCGGCGTCCCTTGTGCAGGAGCAGCCGCTACACTTTCAACGTCATCCGCCAAGGTTCTCTCTACACCGGGATCCATTTACTAATCAAAACAAAAATTTTAACCGTCAGAAGTCATCACACATTTAAACATTAACATTAAGGCATGTATAGCTAGACTCATACGTGCTATGGTAGTCCTAGAACCGACTAAACCATAGCTCTGATACCAATTAAATTGTAACACCCCAAACCCGAGACCGTCGCCGGAGTCGAACACGAGGTGTTAACAGACTTCAAACCACTTATTAGAAATTTCCCAGACAAGCTGCCAATCTGCGTACGAGTCGCATTAAAAATCATATCTTGAGTTCTGAAACTCGAAATCCAGTTCCGTAAATTTTCCCCGGAAATATACTCATATATATATATGGTAGAATTTTTGACAGGGCCAATTGGTACAGTTTATTGGTTAAAGATCGTCCCTATTCCTGGGTTCGACTACTCTGACCCTTGTGCATTACGACTTAGATATCTCCCTTGACAGAGCTCAAATACTTATGCCGTTGGTTTCTAATGAAACTAGACTCAAAAGGGAATCTATAAATATAAAGCATGACTTATAATTGTCTCTGATTAATTTAGGGTGAATTTCTAAAGTCGGGATAGGGGATCCAGAAATTCCTCTGGCCCTATTTCACAAGAGTTTAATTATCTCCTAACATACAGCTCATATGGTTGTTTCGTTTCTTCTATATGAAAATAGACTCATCGAGCTTCGATTACATAATTTATTCATTAATTAATTCCATTCCTACTATTTTTAGTGATTTTTCAATCTCACGTCACTGCTGCTGCCAGCATCTGTTACTAAAGCAACTATGCCTATTTCGTGATTTCTCCTTGATCTAACTAGTAATTCATCATACATATCACAAATTATGATCATGACTAGCCACGCCAAAGGCTAATCATTGTAAAACATCTCCCTACTACACTATTGCCATATCATGAATTTTAACACCAAAATAATCAACCATGACATATGGCATAAAAATCGAATTACCAAGACTTGCGACCTAACATTATAGAACCAAATCCAACCGAACATTTATGCCATTTTCGCATGGCTAAAACTTTACATACCAAATTTCAACAAAACATATTAGCCTATACATGCCGAAATATTCTCCTAGACCGACTAAAAAGAAGATACCAAAAGTTGCTAGCCGGTGTGATGACTTCGATGACAGTCCCTAGCACGTAAAAAGACGAGTGAGTATATAACTCAGTAAGTCATAAGCATTACATTGCCGTTCAGTAATAATATATCATAAGAGAAAATAAATAATGCGGGATTAAAATCCTCCATCCATACCCAAACTGTGCTATAATTCCTTAGGCATTTCGGTTCGATCTCATACCAAGCCCTACTTTGACATTTCATACATTACACCATATGACATTGGATGCATTTATCTTCAAGTATAATCACCACATAGGTTCAAGACTTATCAAGCTCAATCCCAAATATAAATAAAATGTCTATTCCTCATGAGCTCAAGGTGTTTACTCGTACCGCTGTCCATGATTGACTCGATAAGGCCGCACACTTAGAGCATGTATATTTATTAGAGAATGTATAATAAGCCCGCACACTTAGTGCTTAATAGTCGAACTCGTACACTTAGTGCTATATAATTTGAACTGGCACACTTAGTGCCAATCTCCAACAAAGTGACTTAACAACTTCAACTTTCATGCTAACATAACAAGCAATTTAACACATACATATAACTAACATGTTAATAGCATCAAGGTATCAACTAAAATTTTTAAGCTTCTTAGTCAAAGCCTAACTCACCGACAACCCCAAATCCAACCATGGGATAGATAGAATTTAGACTCATCACCCAAAGGTTGTGTAAACTTCCAAAAATATCATTGAACATACCTTGATCTAAAGGACCACCTTGGCCGAATCTTGCTTCCTCTTCTTCCTCTAGTTACGACAATTGCAAAAGAAAGAAAACATGAACACTCCTTCTTCCCTCCTTATTAAGCATTCAAACTCCCTCATTTTCATGCCACAACATCAAACACTCCTCCTAGATACAACCAATGGCTGAACTTCTTCAAAATTTTTCTCCCTTTCTTTTTCTTGGTTTTTCGGCTAGGAGATGGCAAGTATGAACACCCCTTTTTTTTGTTCACTTTCCTATTATTATTCCCATCATTTGTTAACTAAAAAAAACATATTAAATTAGAATGAGTGGAGCATCATCACTCCTTGGCCGGCCACCATGTATTTTATGGGTAATTTGACATGCAAAGCCATGCTTCCTCTCCCTATTATTAATTACTCCTTATAATTCATCTATCATCTTTTCTAACTTCGTCAACTAGGTCCTTTTCGAATAAATTCACATTCCTAAAGCTAATATTAAGCATTTAATTTCTCATATATTCACTGTCACACACAAATTTATGTAATTAAAACCCAAAAATAAATTTTTAGCTCGGTAATGTGGTCTCGAAACCACATTCCGACCAGGGTCTAATTAGGGTTGTCACATATTTTGTGGCAGTGCCACCAAAACAGATATACGTGGCAGGGCCACCAGAACAGATAATTTGTGGCATAGCCACCAGGACGCTTCCTCCATAATATAACCCATGTCCCCATGCAACAGATATACATTCATGGCATACATCATACAGATTCAATTCATCATGCTTTTCAGACAAAATTAACCCTAGGGGTATAGAGGTCATTTTGCATACATAGGGGTACTCTAGTACATCTAACTATTTCTAAGGTTTTCATTCATATCGTAGCCATTACGTTTAGCCAGAAACACTTACCGAGTGTTCTTACCGAATTGGGCCCGTTGGCCCATTAACCTAGTTTTGGCCCATTAAGCCCAAAATATATCAAAACGCACGAAATCACGCGTACTGCAGTTTTATCACTTTCGATTACCAGTAATAATTACCCATACGTCTTACGAGCATTCGCACACTTGCAAGTGCCCAAAATACCGGCTTTTCGGCATTTCGGCTTTTCGGCTTTTGCCGATCTAGCCTATGAAAGGGTGTCAGTTACACACCTGATTTGTGACGACTTGCTGACAAGATCTACGCACGAACTGCCTACAATTACGTTGCTACAATTCTTAGATTGCAAATCACAACACTAATCTCCATAATTACTTACCCATATTCGACTCTGTCCCTAAAAGCCTTTAAAACTTTACCTTCTTGCCGAAATCCGATGGCTAGATCCAAGTCTGATTGCTCCAAAGATCCAAGCCTTCGATCCAACCCTTGAGAAGACACTAATCATCAAAATAAATCATCGGTTAAAGACCCTTTATGCCTTATGCCCAAATCGATAGCCTCCCTAGATTTTAGGGACTTCGACTTTTTCCTAACTTGAAAAATAAGACTAGATTTGGAGTGATGAGCACTTACCACTTATTCCTTCCTACTTTCCACGTAGATCTGATGCAGATTCAACCTTTAAACGACGGTAAAACTTGAATCTAGAAGCTTTGAAGTTTCGACTACAAGTCCCTAACTCTATAGTAGTTTCTGCTTTTCTAGGTGATACAGAAAATAATGATTTGAGGCTATAACCCTGGGTAATGTTGTCGACAGATGCTAGGGGTTTAGAGGAGAGGAATGTTGGTCAAAAAGGAAAACATATTGAGGAATATGGCTTTGGAAAAATGGCACAAGAATATAGCTTTCGGGATTTTGAGATTTGAGGTTCGGCTTTAGTCTAAGAAAATTAATGGAGGAAAGTGATGTAGAGTAGGGTGGAGATAGACAAGAGGTTTGAAAGGTTCGGTTATGGAGAAAGAGAATAAGAAGAAAGCAAAAATGGCTAAAGGGAGAAGGTGAGAAAAGCAGCAAACGGCAGAACTCCCTCCCTATTGCCGAATTTATACTGGCACTTTAACCTAGCCGAATTTACCCCCTAAAGAAACCCTTGGCCGGCCACCTCTTGCTCCTCAAGAGTCCAAAATTCGGCCAACACAGCTCACCCCAATCAGCTCCTAGATTTCCTCCCTTATCTCTATCCTTATTCAATCCCCTTACCCTCTTAAACTCTTCCTGACAGACTTTTATTTCAGTTCCACTACTTCCCTTTCTTGTACATAAAAATTAATCACTTAATTTGCTGTCATTGTGACTTGAACCTGGGTCCTCCCTAGCTTCCACACGCCACTTATAGCCTTCCCTGTGGCGTCACATGCCACTTCACCACTTGCTTCCTTGTGATCCATTTTTCACAAATAATTCCTAAAAGCCCAATTTATCAGAACCCCTTTCTCTTATAGAATTAAATTTAATTAAAACTACCGGGTTTTATCCTAAGCTTGGGCCTTCTAGAGGCCCACCAACATGATTAATCCTACACATAACAAACAGAACACAGAATTTTAAAATTTACAACTTTTACAGAATTCCCGAAAATTGGGGCGTTACACTAGCACACGGATGTGTGATTGGCCGTGTGGCTTAAGTCAATATACCTTACAGGATTGACATGGCCTAGCACACGGGCGTATAAGTTAGCCATGCGACCCCAAGTCAAAGAGTTACATAAGTTCAGATACGGGTTGGGACACAACCTTGTGCTCCCATTTTGAATGTCCACACAGTCTACGACACTAGCATGTCATTGGCCATGTGAGACACACGACCGAACCACACGGGTGTGTGTCCCCTGTTTTTGGGAAAATTTTCTAAGTGTTTCAAAAGTTTCTAAAGTTATGGGTTTATTCCTGAACCACCCCGAATGCATGTTTTGGGCCTTATAGGCTTGTATTAGGGGCGATATGAATGTTGTTTATTGATGATTATATGAAATTTAAAAATGTACGTGAAATGTATGTGTAATTGTGTAATATGTCTGATAATGCACCGTAATCCTATTCTGGCATTGAATATGGGTGAGGGGTGTTACATTTTAGTGCTTCCATTTAGGCCAAACATCTCTAACACTACCCACACTTGCTACAGATGTAGCGTAAGGTTTAGGACTCGAACGTCGGTTGGCTCTATCTCTACCGTAGTACCCCACTAAAGCTGTAGAACAGTTGTGATGTTTTGATCTCTTTGATGTTGATTAATATGACTTCCCAATCGATCTTTTCCTTGAGTCCCTAGCTTCAAAATCAGCATGTCTTTTCTCTTTACTTAGCTCCTCGGCCTTATGTGCTCGGTCAACCAAAACAACAAATTCTTTCAACTTAAGAATTCCAACTAGAAGTTTAATGTCTTCATTTAAGCCTTCTTTGAATCTGTAACACCCCTTACCCGTATCTAACGCTAGAATAGGGTATGAGGCATTACCAGACTTATACACAAGCAATCATACAAAATTGAGACTTAAATTTCCATCCAAATTTAAAATTTTTCACATACATTCATATCATCCCTAAAATGAGCCTACGAGGCCCAAAACATGCATTGTAAGCGGTTCGGGACTAAACTGAGAACTTTAGAAAATTTTACAACATTTAGAATATTTTTTGCTAAAACATGGGTCACACGCTCGTGTGGCTTGGGACACGCCTTTGTGGGCAGGCTGTGTGGTCACACACCCCGTGTTCCTAACCTGTGTAACTCTCTGTTTGTCACCTAAGAACAAAATGAAGTCACACAGCCAAAACAGATGTGATACGATCTCGCCTAGGTATGGTGAGTTGAGTCGCTTAGTTGTCCGATCGTCTAACGAAGAAGTGTCGTTCAATTTGCGAAGTATGGTTAGGATTAGGCTAATTTTGGAGTTGGGTAACAAAGATGGGTTCAAAAATGGTTAAGTGTTGATGGTTATAGGTTCACCTAACAAGAAGTAAAAGGATAAATAATAACTTGTACAGTTAAGTAGGTCATTGTTGACGGACTGGAAAATAGATTTAAGATGCAAGTGTGAACCAACACTAAATATGAGTGCTGACCCGAAACTTATAAGATCTTAAGGGATTTGGATGATGAAAGAAAAGGAACCTTGACCATTAGCCAATAAGGTAAGAACCAAAGGTATAAGTTGGGTGAACGCTACACTTGAATTAGAGTGATAAGTTCGGAAAAGACAAAGATTGCATCACTGACTAATAGATAAGCCAAGCTAAGTCTTTGGACGAAATTTGAGAGAAGAAATCTCACAAAATTGATAGAATTTCATTCAAGGTTGCAAAATTCTCTACAAAATAAAATTAGCTAAGTATTTATAACTAGAAGTCTAGGCTAGCCGAATAGTCAAATGGATAACTTAATAGACATTTGATTTTAGCTTTTAATGAGATGAAAATTCCAAAAATTGCAAGAAAATTCCAAGAAGCTTATCTAGCCTTGGAACGCCACTAGTCAGCTTCTAGATGATGAACATTCAGCTGAATTAAACTTGGAACAATTGGAAGCTAAAATGCTTTGTCTAGGTGCGGCCATAGTGGTTAATGAGCTAGAATTAAGTTGCCTCGATTAGCTGGAAAGCTTGTGGTTGATTAATGAACAACTTGAGTATTGCAATGGTCAGCAAGTGTGAACCGAATTAAAACAACCCTTTATGTGTGTGTGAAAACACAAAACTGAATAGCTTTGAAGTGTGAATGGAATGTTCAGCTAGTGTGAAAGCCTTCAAGGTTGCTTTGAGGAGCTAATTAGTCAGCTTCGGGAAGAATAATCAGCAGCTTAGCTTTCTCTTTGAAGTGCACGAAGTGGTGCTTTAAAGAGCTAAACCATCAGCTCCTTGCATTTATGCCGTCCCAAGTATGTACTTGTACCTAATTAATTCAGCAAATTAATCCATCTTAAGACACATTAATTCGGCAGCTAAAGTCACATTAAGAATAAGTTTAAACTAAGACATATTTATAACATATATTTAAACTAAGTTACTAAATAATTTTGGCTATAGCTAGACATATTTAAAAAATGTAATAGGCTAAGATAAATTAATATCAGGTAATAACTAGGACATATTAAAAACATGCCTCACTTGAACATATTTACTCAACATCACATGGCACAAACTCAAGAATGAAGAGCCACCGAATAATCATAACCAAGACAATAACATGTCATTCTCATACCATTTTCAAACATGCTTAAAACATCAACCTTTACACATCAAATTATGCAAGTTTCCACATTCACAAATGACATTAATACAATTATACTCATAACCAACATTAACCAACTTCCAAGGCTATATACAATATGAACCATGAACCATTCACAATTGTGACCATCACATATCAGTACCATATCAACATCTATTATACACACAACAGTTGTCATATCATATATCATTCATGTCAATTTCACCTTCATTAGTCTTCTTTTAACTACTTTTAGTTACCTTTTGTACATACAAATTTATCATCTTATCAATAGACCACATTACCAAACATTCACATTCATGCTATAAATCACATTTCCAAACAATTCACTTTTACCATGCATACGATGATCATATCACCAAAGGCATTCACATATTTATAAATATACTTAGGCTTACAACCATGTTAGCCAAACAAGCTAATTTACATAGCCAAATATCAAAACAAGCCTTGGACCCTTACAAGCCAATACATTGGCTAATGTCATAATTACATATATGACCAAAAGACCAAGTCCATATACATGCCATAACTCAAAATACTTGAATTCATCAATACCCAAAATTGATAGCTTGATAGTGTGATAGGATCTCCAACAATCTCCAACTCAAGCTAACTTCACGGCACTATAAAACATGGGAAAGGAAGGGGGTAAGCTATATATCTTAGTAAGTCCGCATGAAAATAATAAGCAACTCTTATTAAGCATTTATCAAGTTCAACAATTTAAACACAAAATAATACTAATTGCTATAAATCTCATAGTAATAATTTTATTCAATCATGATGTTTACTCTATTAACTTATAAGCATAATTTAACATATCTTGGCATTAGCCTAGCAATCGTAATCTCTCTTTGTAACATATCACAGCAATTAACAAGTCATTTCAAACCTTATAGTAAACATGCACATTAAATCATGTGTACTCATATTTCTGAGCATATATTTCAACATCTTTCAATTGTTCAAAGCTCATATCTTCCCATAATCATTTTAATAGGCAGTTATGTCAATCTTACCTCTTTCCCATATTCGATGAATCACAATTCATATAAATAAAACATGTTAGATCATAACTAAATTTTCCCAAAAGACAATTACACGATTGCCAACCAAATTTACCATGTATTTCATCCATCGCAAGTATAGAGCAATAATCACAAGGCTGTCACTAAAACATTTTCATGGAAACCATGAACTCACAATATCATGAAGTCAATGATTATAAACTTATGTACATACCTGTACAAATTCGTAATACTTTATTTGACATACCCATTAAATTTCCTGTTGAACCACTTGGAATACTAAAGGATACTCGGGAGTCCCGAACACTCGGTACCATACCAATGCCATATCCCAGATATGGTCTTAGACATAGACTGAGTAACCCTAATGTCATGACATTTGTATCCTATCTATTCCTAAGGTTCAGCCGGGACTTTCACTGTATCGAACCTCTATAGGTCATTTCTGAAGTGTTGTACTCAATAACATTCACATTTTATTTCAATAATATAGTAATTACCACAATCATATCAATTAAGAAATTATACATATATGATTTAATGCTTATTAAACATACGAACTTACCTCGACATAAAAATGGCGAAAGGAAACTAACCGTCAAATACTTATTTTTCCCCCATTCTAGGTCCGAACCTTGTTTTTCTTGATCTATATTATCACATTCAACTTACTTAATCATTAAACTATTCAAATCAGCCCAAAATCACATTATGGCAAAAATTAAATTTTTACCCCTAAAGTTTCACGTTTTTACATTTTAGTTCGTAGGCTCGTAAAATGATTTCCATCAAATTTCATCATTACCTGAACCTGGCTAAATATTTATTGTACTCATACCAGCCCACATTTTTTATTAAATCTTTTACTGCTTATTTTATAACTTTTACAAATAGGTCCTTTTAGGCATTCTCACCGAAAATCACATAGCAAAAGTCGTTTATCATACCTCAAACTTGTGTAATCTACCATTAAACATCAAAATACAAAAATATCTATCATGGGTAAAATTTTAGACTTTGTTTATGTCTTAAATTAGTGGTAAAAATAGATAGATTTTGTTACAAAGATTTCAAAAACATAAAAATCATTGAAAACAGGGCTAGACCGGACTTACAATCGAGCTTGGAAGCTTGAAAAACCCTAGCCATGGTTTCTCATTGTAAAATTCGGCCATGGAAGAAGGTTTAAATAAAATTGGCTTTTAATTTTGGCTTTTTAATTCATTTAATTACCAAATTACTAAAATACCCTTAATGAAAAACTTTAGAAACATGCCTAATCATGTCCATTTTTGTCCAAAAACTTAACCAATGGTCTAATTACCATTTAAGGACCTCCAATTTAAAATTTCATAACAATTAGACACTTCTAGCATGTAGAACTCAACTTTTGACTTTTTTAAATTTAGTCCTTTTGATTAAATTGGGTGCCCAAATGTTAAAATTTTCGAAAGAAATATTCACGAAATCAATCCATAAAATTGTAGACCATTAAAAAATAATAACAATAAATTTTTCTACGTCAGATTTGTGGTCCCGAAACCACTATTCTGACTAGATCCAAAATCGGGCTGTTATAACTCTCATTCTCAGGAATTTTCGTCCCCGAAAATATTACCAGAAAATAGATTAGGGTAACATTCCCTTAATTTCCTCTACCACACTAAAGAGTCCTCTTCGAGGGTAATACTTTCAGAAGCACTTTGTCATCGATCTGGAATCCAATATCTTAAATTTTCAAATTTGTATACTACTTATGTCAATCTGAAGTTGCTTTCAACTTCCATGAATCACTTTCATCTTTTCCCCTTAGAATCACAACTCAATTTCACCTCATATACCTCTTTCCAATCATCTTTCAACTCTGAAACATAGTGTCGGAACATATCGTCAAAAATCTGAATTACTCTCTTAGGCTCACCATCAATCTAAAGATGAATTTCATTGCCAAGGTGCAAATACGCACTCAGATTATATTCCCAATCATTAGAACATCTTCTTCAAATAACTACATCTTTATTACTCCCTGAATGAACAAACAAACTACTACTAAGTCTCGTGCAACATTTTCTGCATAAGCTCTGGATAATTCATTGTGCAAATTCTATCTTGAAGTAATAATAACAGAAATCATAATCAAAAGTCGTCTCACACTGTACTCGTTTAGTTTACCACTCATTATCACATTCCTGAGGTTCTCAACGTTGCAAAGAAAACATCACTTTAGATTTTTAATTTAGCTTGATTTAGACTTCCATCAAATACAATTAATCATGTAACCAACACTCACAAAATGAACAAAAGCTTTCCATTCAATAATTTGCAACTAAATTCACTTCCCTTAAGGTTAATCATTAACTATTCACAATCTTTCAATAGTTCTAGCCATTAATGTTGTCTTAAGTTCAAATTTTTCCGTAACATCAGATACTTTATACTCTTGGAATCAAGAAGCACATGACATTTTTCATTGAACAAATGATGTCATCAATTTCTCAACACAGACATACTAGCAGCCGACTCTAAATTACCTATTGGGCAACTCTTTTAATGAGATTTTAATAATTAGAAAGCATAAAATGTCTCTTCACATTCTTGCATTAAAACACATTCCAATCTGTTTGATAGTACATTATTGAAAAAAATCACGAATCCTTTACATCAATTCAAACAGAACCCAGAACCAGTGTTTCAGTTAATAACACCTTCGACTATTTTCAACTTTGCTAACATGCAACAGACCATTCAAACTTTCACAAATGTGATAACTTTATCAGTTGGAACAACTTTAACTCATAACAACATCATTCAATTAGAACAAATCTAATAAGTATACCTCTGTATCATACTTTCTAAAATATGAATTCTTCCTTTATACAGTCCGTCTATTCACCCATAAAGATTTTATTTTCTTACTTGAGGACAAACTTAAATGCATATAACTCAAACTACCTTTCAATTGACCAGCTTGCTCAAATAAAAACAACTGAATCATTCTCAACTATCAAATAATAACATATTAAAATACTCCTTTCTTCATGCTATTAAACAACTCAAACATACAATCTTTTATAATTTCCTAAACATGGTAATCAAAGATCTTTACAATTGCGTTAGCTCAAGGAAACAAAGTATCTTGGTTGAACTCATTAACCTTAATCGAACTTACCTGAGAAAAGAAAACCATTATACAATTTGAGCTTGAGCTTCCATTATCTGTACCTTTGCCAATGTTAATTCCTTTAACAAGAATTACAAAAATCCTGATACCAGAATCACCGCGTTCCTATGATCGAACTAGAAATACACCAATAATAGACAGTTATCACAAGCTAAAAAACACACTTTAAAAATGAGCCGTGATTGATAATTTACGAAATAAAGATGATAAGAAAACTGAGATAAAGAAATCCAAGATACGATACCATACTGGAAGTCTGAGAACATAACTCATATGAAAATAATAAAGATTCTTGATGATTTCTCAGAGAAAACTAGAAGAAAATAATGCTTACACGCTCTGGAATCAATTGTAATAGAGATAATATATTTCACAAATATATATAAAACAAAACAACATATAGTAGAAACAGAAGGATAGCCTCACATAAATTTTCACCATCAACTTTTATTCCAAACATATAAGAATAGAACCCCAAAAAGAGAGATAAGATATACTGATCATCGACCAACCAGGCCAATAGTGCTTTCATCTAACATTATAATCAACTAGCATTCTTGTACGATATGAATTTCATCAGAAAACGGGCAATCACATATATCTCTGAGGATAAATGAATATATAAAATACCCAGGAGAGATCCTCATAATCTATTCAATTTCACTCAAACATCTTTACGATTCAAATATCATTTCTCTAACTAATTTTGCGGTCACTAATCCTGTATTATTTCATTCACTAACAAAAATCAATCCGGAAGAAATTCTAGCAAATACATACCTTAGATATCAGACCTGAATGACTCGATTAGCCAAGATTAACTTTTTCTTTAACCGTGACATTGCGAAATCTGAATGAACTTTAGAATAGCCTGACATCTTTTCCAAAACTATATTCACTTGCCAAATTTTTAAGTTTGACCACATTATTAGTTATTCCACTACTGAACTCTTTAGTCTCTCACTTCTTAACTTATTCAACATAAATCTCATGAAATTTCATTATAAAATACCACATTGGTAAGGGGGTGAAGTCGTAAAGCCTTTAACTCAACTCTTATATATGCACACATGTGACTTAACATTCATCATCATTATAATATCAACACAGTTATATAATTCACTTCAGGCAAATTAACATACATATTTATGTTACACGAACTTTTTGAGTATACTATTCAAACAAGTGCACTTATACATACATTCCATAAATTTTGAGTAATCGCATTCACTTAATCAAACAAGTTAGGCACATAACATCATATGAATGCCAAACAAATATGGATGAGTTTATCACTGTCATTTTGTTTCATAAAATCACCATAATCCATTGAAACACAACGTTCAATCAGAATAATGACATCTTACCCATATTTCTCGACTTATGGTTACTTCATTTTGTACACCATCACATACATATCATGAACTCTTATTCATACCTTTCCAAGTTTCAACTTATCACAAACACATTTTTGAATATCTTAGTATCACTTTCAGCATTTTTGAAAGTAGCTCTGTTAGAAAGCATCTCTATCTCAACAAAATAATTTCATCAGAGTCATGAGATATCACACTATCATAGGTTATATATGGAATGTATAGCTAGATTCTCACACATTCTAGGTTAGCCTGATAATCGACTAAATCATAGCTCTGATACCACTAAATGTAACACCCCTTACCCGTATCCAATGTCGGAATAGGGTACGAGGCATTACAGGACATAAACGTAAGCAATCATACAAAACTGAGACATAAATTTCCATCCAAATTTAAATCTTTTCATATACATTCATATCATCTCTAAAACAAGCCTAGGTGGCCCAAAACACGCATTAGAAGTGGTTCGGGACTAAACTGACTTAGAAAATTTTTGCTGAAATAGGGGTCACACGCCTGTATGGCTTGGGACATGCCCGTGTGGGTAGGCCATGTGGTCACACATGCCCATGTCCCTAACCCACGTAACTCTCTGTTTGTCAGCCAAGAACAAATTGAAGTCACACGGCCAAAACACACGCCCATGTCTCGAGGCCGTGTCCTTCACACGGTTGAGACACACAACCATGTCTCATACCCGTGTGCTAGATACTGAACATTCTATTTTGCAACAATTTAGGTGCAGGGGACACAAGGCCAGATCACATACTTTTGGGGCTGATCGTGTGTCACACATAGTCTAGACACACACCCGTGTGTATACCCGTGTAGACAAAAACAAGGCTGTTTACCAAGCCATTTTGCCTCTCTCACTTACACATATTTAGTCAACATCACATGATAGAAACTCAAGCATGAAGAGCCACTGAATAATCACAACCAAGACAATAACGTGTCATTCTCATACCATTTTCAAACATGCTTAAAACATTAACCTTTACACATCAAATTATGCAAGTTTCCACATTCACAAATGACATTAATACAATTATACTCATAACCAACATTAGACAACTTCCAAGGCAATATACAATATGAAACATGAACCATTCACAATTGTGACCATCACATATCAATACTGTAACACCCCTAACCCGTATCTGTTGTTGGATTAGGGTTACGAGGCATTACCAAAAAATACATAGCTTAGGAGAGTCATTCATTACAATTCATGTTTAAGGTAATATAAACTCAAATATATGAATCATATGTACATCTCCTTTATAGCATTCAAATAATCAAATTATAACTTAGTTTAATACATGACAAATTCCATGTGCATACATTAAGACATTCAAACATATATCAAATACATGCCAATATATCTATTTAATTGGACAAATATCAAACATATCATTTCCTTAGCTCTGCATGTGCACATGTTAAAAACCAAACAAACTATTACACATGAATTATTGTCCAAACACATATGCAACCTTAGTATCATTACCATATGACCGAACATAACTTTAATGCAACATATATAATGCACATTTTAGCCTATCACTATGAACCATTTTATGATCACAAAATACAAACCATAGCACATCCCACTCGCATGCTAATTATCATACATAATTAATCTAAATTTTTCGTTACAAATCATGATCATTATTAGCCATCACAAGCCGAATCTAAATAACCAACTACACATGATCATATCGTTGGCATGTACACTTATTTTACTTATGACCAGCCGATTATAAACATTAAATTAACATTTTTAACTATCCAAATGGTCATAATTTGAATCATCAAATATATACACAATAATCATACCATTCCATCACATAAAATATACCATGAAAACATGTAACAGCCAATTTTGGGCTTAGTCAGAACAGTGGTTTTGAGACCACCAATCCGAAGTCGAAGAAAGTATTTTATTATTATTTTAGAGTTATAGCATGTTTATATTAGTGCATGAAAATTTTGGTGAAGAAATTTTAGCATTTGTAAGCTTAAATGCAAAAAAAAAAACTAAATCTCATAAAGTGCAAAAGTCCTATTTGGATAGCTAAGGGTGTCAAATCGATTTTCGGGCTTAGGGGCAAAATGGTCATATTACCCAATTATGAATTTTTGAGTGCCTAGATTAATATGCTGATGAAATGAATGAATTTCTATCATTTTAGATCAAGAATTACAAAATTCGGGCCTAGACCGGGGAAAAGCAAAACAAGTGGACTAAGCCGATCTAGCCGTCTACATTTTGCAATCTGAGCTAAGTTGTATGTAAATAATAGAACTACTTTGTTATTATATGTGTTCGAAATGATATAGCATAAATTTCTTTTTTGTGGAAATGATTGTGTATGATGAATATTGAGATAGTAGAAATCTTATTTGAACATTAGGAATTAAATCGGATATTCATGTCATGACATTCGAGTTATTTGTGTGCTAGTGTAAGACATGTCTGGGACATTCATCGGCCATATTATGAGTGCCAGATAAGACTATGTCTGGGACATGGCATCGGTATTGAGACGAGAGCTAATGTAAGACATGTCTGGGACTTGCATCGGCCTCGAGATGTAAGCTAGTGTAAGACATATCTGGGACATGTATCAGCTACGAGATGTGTCAGTGTAAGACCACGTTTGGGACATGGCATCAGCATGAATATGTGAAAGCTAGTGTAAGACCATGTCTGGGACATGGCGTCGGCCTCAATTTTGATAGTCAGTTAAGACCCTGTTTAGGACATGGCATCGGCATTATACCCTATGTTTGAGGCTAATGGTTCAACAGTGAGAGTTATAGTTTAAGTTAAACAAGAGAAGTATAACCATGTTGTGAGTGGTATAGGTACCTAATTGAAATGTATGAGATGTGAGCTCAATGTATGCTATGTGAATTGTATTAGATAGTGATGAGTAAGTCGTGCTTGTGCCTACTTTAGTACAAAGAGCATCATGATGAATGGTAAAGTTGTTGTTATATTTATTACATGCAACTTACAAAGCTTTATGCTTACTCCCCCTCCTTTTTATTTTCTTATAGTACCGCCTAATTAGCTCGAGGATCCTCAGACGTCGGAGGCATCGATCACACTATCAACTGAAGGTTAGATATTTTATTTTGATTATGGCATGTATAGGACCCTGGCTTTTGAGTTTGGTGTAATTGTTAATTGGCCAAATGTGTTGGCTTAATTTAGCTTTTGGTTTATTTTGTATAAGGGCATGGGAAGATGGCTAATATTGAAAGTTATTATGTGAATGCAAGTTAGTCTTTCATGAATGTGAAATTATTGGCATGGTTGAATATATGTAAAGTATATAAGTTTTGATTATGGTTGTTTGGTTGTGAAAATCATATTAAGTTAAACTTTGATACATTGGTTGTTAAACTTTGATACATTGGTTGTTGTTATGTTGTGTTTCAGGGTGGCAAAGGGCTTGGTAGATAGCACTATATTGTCCACATGGATAAACACACGGGCATGTGCCTAGGTCGTGTATGACACACGGTTAGCCCCACAGGCGTGTTGTTCGGCCATGTGTCCCCTGCACATAAAATTTACAAGTCAGAATGTATGGTAATAAACACATGGGCAGAGACACGACCGTGTGTCTCAGCCGTGTGGAGGACATGGCCTCTGGCCACTGGTGTGTACCCTTTATTGGATGCTGACATCAGAAACATAATGTGATGGTTTTTATACAGGGGCTAGGACACAGGCGTGTCATTGTCATGTGAGGGACACTGGTGTGTGTCAGGCCATGTGAAAACCCCTGTAGGTTCAAATTTAGAAATTAATTCACACGGGTAAGGGACGCGGGTGTGTCCCTAGACACTTAGGTCATGTGTGACACTAGCCATCAGCACGGCCATGTCATAATGGCCACATGAGCATGTTGCCCTTCCACACGGGCATGTGCCCTGCTTCAAGTGGCATTTTTCAAAGCTTTCAAAGATGTTGGGATTAATCCCTGGTTATTTCCAAAATGTGATTTTGGTTTCATAGGCCCATATTAAGAACTTTTAGAAAAAAAAAGAGAAAAGTTTTAAGTTTGACCTAGTTTTCATAACTCGAAAATGATTGTATGCATGCGGTTAAGTCAGGTAATGCCTCGTGGCAAGTCCCGACCTCGGACTCGAGTAAGGAGTGTTACATTTAGTGGTGTCAGAGTTATTGTTTAGCTAGTTCTAGGACTAACCTAGCGTGAGTACGAGTCTAGCTATACATGCCATAATTGTTTATTGATAGTGTGACTACTCCTGACGAGATAAATTGTGTTTTTATTTATATAGTAAATGGATTCTGATGTAGCTACGGCAGATGATATAGAGAGTAATGTGTCGGCTCCCATCGAAGGGACCGTGCTAGTAAATAATGGGCCTGTGACACTGAGTCAGGGCAGAGGGGATAGAGAGGCTTACCTCTACATGACGGACGCTTGGTACACGGAATTTGTTTGTGCGAATTCGAACACTCCACCTCTTCCACCTCCTTTGATTCCTCAGTATGCCTCTGTAGCTTCTCAAGTAGTAGATATGGCTAGGAGAGAGGAACCTCCAGTAGATAAGATTCGAAAGCAAGGGGCCGAGGAATTCCCGGCTAATGTTGATGACGACTTGGAGAGAGCATAGTTTTGGTTGGAAAATACAATTAGGGTATTTGATGACCTATCATGCACACCTGAGGAGTGTGTAAAGTGTGCAGTGTCACTTCTACGAAACTCGACCTACCAATGGTGGAACACTCTCGTGTCAATCGTATCGAAAGAGCGAGTAACTTGGGAAGTCTTCCAGGAAGAGTTCCAGAAGAAATACATTAGTCAGAGGTTCATAAACCGAAAGAGGAAAGAATTTTTAGAGCTGAAGCAAGGCCGTAGGATGGTGACGGAGTACGAGCGTGAGTTTGTGAGACTCAGCAAATATGCACGGGAGTGTGTATCTATAGAATCCATCATGTGTAAGAGGTTTGAAGATGGTCTAAACGAAGATATCCGCCTATTAGTTGGCATTTTATAATTGAGGGAATTTGTGGTGCTCGTGGAGAGAGCATGTAAGGTCGAGGAATTGGTCAAAGAGAAGAGAAGAGCTGACATTGAGTCTCGAGACTCAAGGAAAAGACAGATGGGGAAATCACAACAGACCTCATCTAAGAGATCGAGAGAGTTTCCTACCCGCTTGAACGCGTCAATAGGATTCTCAAATAAGAGTAAAAATAAGCAGAATACGACTTCTAAGGCCCAGACCACCTTTATCGTGAGTGTCGGTAGTGCTCGGCCAAATAGGCTAGAGTGTTCGCAGTGTGAAAGACATCATTTCGACTAGTGCCGAGGGAATGAAAGAGGTTGCTTTAAATGCGAATCTTTAGACCACTTCATTCGAGACTGCCCTGAATTAGATGAGAAAGAGAAAAATCAAGATGTGAGGGTGAGTAGTGCTCCTACGAGGGGTAGACCATAGAAGAACCCAGACAGTGGGGCTAGCAATAGAAGAGCTCCTAGAGATTCAGCTATGAGGTCTGAGGGTCGAGCGCCTGCAAGAACTTATGCCATTCGCGCTCGTGAAGAGGCTCTTCACCATATGTGATTATGGGTACTTTTTCTCTCCACGATATTTCTGTTATTGCTTTGATTGATCTGGGGTGTACTTATTCCTATGTATGCATAAAATTAGTATCCAGTATGAATATGTTTGTTGAGTGTACCGATTTTGTGATAAAAGTGCCAAACCCATTAGGCAGGCATGTTATAGTTGATAAAGTGTGTAGAGGTTGTCCTTTGATGATTAGATATCATTGTTTTCTGGCTAACCTCATGCTACTATCGTTTGATGAATTTGACCTAATTCATGGAATGGATTGGTTGACTACTCATAATGTGATAGTGAATTATGGTAGCAAGTTCATTGAAATGAAATGTTAGAATGGGGATATTATTCGAGTTGAATCAAGTGAACCGGATAACTCACCGGTATTGATTTCGTCTTTGACTACCGAGAAATATTTGAGAAAAGGGTATGAGTCCTATCTAGCATATTTGTTGAACACCAAAGAGTTGTAAGTGAAAATTGAGACACTTCCGGTGGTATGTAAGTATCTGGATGTGTTTCCGGAAGAGTTGCCCGGATTACCTCCAACCAGAGAAATTGAGTTTGGCATCGAGTTGGTCTCTAGTACGACACCTATCTCGATTGCTCTAAAGGAGTTGAAGACTCTGTTACAAGAGTTAACAGATAAAAGTTTCACAAGGCCGAGTTATTCATCGTGGGGTGCTCTGATACTTTTTACGAAGAAGAAAGACGGGTCGATGAGGTTATGTATAGACTACAGACAACTCAGCAAAGTGATTGTGAAGAACAAGTATCCTTTCCCAAGGATCGATGATTTTTTCAATCAGTTGAAGGGAGCCACCGTGTTTTCTAAGATCGACTTAAGGTTTGGCTACTACCAGCTAAGGGTTAAGGAGCAAGATGTTTCAAAAATCGTGTTTAGGATAAGGTATGGGCACTATGAGTTTCTGGTTATGCCCTTTGGTTTAACGAATGCCCCTCCAGTGTTTATGGATTTGATGAACCGCATTTTTTGGCCGTATTTGGATAAGTTCATAGTGGTCTTTATCGACGATATACTGATTTACTCACGTAATGAGAGTAAACACGTGGAGCATCTGAGAATAGTATTACAAACCTTAAGGGATAAGCAGTTATATGGCAAGTTCAGTAAGAGTGAATTTTGGCTTAAGAAGGTCGGATTCCTAGGACACATCATGTCAGGAGATGGAATTAAAGTTGACCCGAATAAGATCTCGACTATTGTTGAGTGGAAACCATCGAAGAATGTGTTGGAGATTCGAAGCTTTTTGGGTTTGGTCGGATACTACAGAAGATTTGTAAATGGATTCTCAATGATAGCTACTTTGATGATAAGGTTGTCACAAAAAGATGTCAAGTTTGAATGGACGGAGAAGTGCCAATAGAGTTTCGAGAAACTAAAGGCTTTGTTAACTGAAGCCATAGTCTAGTACAACCGGAATAGGGAAAAGAGTTTTTGGTGTATAGTGATGCATCCTTGAATGGTTTAGGGTGCGTTCTCATGCAAGAAGGCAAGGTAATAGCCTATGCCTCGAGGCAGCTAAAGCCATACGAGAAGAATTACCTGACCCACGATTTAGAGCTAGCGGCTATAGTATTCACGTTGAAAATTTGGAGGTACCATTTGTATGGCGAGAGATGGCAAGTATTTACTGAACGTAAGAGTCTAAAGTATTTGATGACTCAAACGGAGCTGAGTTTACGACAACGACGGTGGCTAGAGTTGATAAAGGGTTATAAATTGATTATCAACTATCATCTGGGAAAGGCGAACGTGGTCGCCGATGCATTGAGTAGAAAATCCTTATTTGCTTTGAGAGAAATGAACACACAATTGGCCTTGTCAGAGGATGGTTCGGTTCTAGTAGAGTTAAAGGCTAGACTGACGTTGCTTCAAGAAGTTTGTGAAGCTCAGAAAGATGATGGTGAATTGCAAGCTAAAAGAACTCAGTGTGAATCGAGGGTTGAATTAGATTTTTGGATTAATACCGATGGATGCTTGATGTTCCGAGACAGGATCTATGTACCCAAGAATAATGAGCTTATTTAGAAGATTTTACGAGAGGCACATAATGGTTGCTTGTCTATCCATCCGGGTAGCGTAAAAATGTATAACGACTTGAAGAGAATGTACTGATGGTCAAGGATGAAAGGAGACATTTTTGAGTTTGTCTCTAAGTGTCCAGTTTGTCAACAAGTGAAAGCTGAACACCAAGTACCCTTGGGTTTACTTCATCCTTTGATGGTTCCTGAGTGGAAATGGGATCGAGTAACCATGGATTTTGTGTCAGGGTTGCCTTTGACAGTAAGGAAAGAGGATTCAGTTTGTGTCATTGTTGATAGACTTACTAAATCAGTACATTTTATACCAGTGTGTACTAACTACTCTCTTGAGAAATTGGCTGATTTGTATGTTTCAGAGATAGTGAAACTTCACGGGGTGCCCTTGTCGATTATCTTGGATAGGGATCCGAGGTTTACCTCGAGGTTTTTGAGGATGTTGCAAAAAGCTTTGGGGACAAAGTTGAATTTTAGCACAGCTTTCCACTTGCAAACCGACGGTCAGTCGAATGAGTAATTTAGATATTAGAGGACATGTTACGATGTTGTGTTCTTGAGTTTCCAGGTAGTTGGAAAAGTATTTACCGCTGGTGGAATTTGCCTGCAACAATAGTTATCAGTCGAGTTTGAAATTGGTACCCTATGAGGCTTTGTATGGGCGTAAGTGTTGAACGTCTTTATATTGGATCGAGCTAAGAGAGAATTAGATTCACAGGGTTGACTAAATTAGAGAAACTAAAGAAAAAGTTAGAGTGATTCATCATTGTATAAAGGGCGCTTTGGATAGACAAAAATCCTACGTGGATTTAAAATGGAAAGAGATCGAGTTTCAAGCCCGGGATAAAGTGTTTTTGAAGGTATCCCCGTCGAAGAAGGTTCTCCGATTTGGAAGGAAAGGCAAGCTAAGTCCACAGTTTATTCGACCTTATGAGATTACCGAAAGAGTAGGACCCGTTTCTTATCGTTTGTCCTTGTGCTTAGAATTAGAAAAGATTCACGACATGTTTCATGCGTCCATGTTACATTGATATAGATCGGATCCTTCGCATGTGATCACGCCAACAGAGATTAACATTCAACTGGACATGACTTGTTACGAGGAGCCGGTTCAGATTTTGGCTCAGGAGGTCAAACAGTTGAGGAATAAAAGTATAGCACTCGTGAAAGTTTTGTGGCATAGACATGGAGTTGAAGAAGCCACATGGGAACCCAAGGAGACCATGAGAGATCAATTCCCAAACTTATTCACCGGTAAGATTTTCGGGGACAAAAATTTCTAAGGGGGGAGAATTGTAACAGCCGGATTTTGGGCTTAGTCGAAACAGTGATTTCAAGACCACCAATACAAATTCAAAGAAATTATTTTATTATTTTAGAGTTATAGCATGTTTATATTAGTGCATGAAAATTTTGGTGAAGTAATTTTAGCGTTTGTAAGCTTAATTGCGAAAAAGGACTAAATCGCATAAAGTGCAAAAGTCCTATTTTGATAACTAAGGGTGTCAAATAGCTAGAGAACTTAAATTAGGGGTATTTAAAGGGAAATTAGACCTTTTAAAGTGACATGGCCTGCCATAGGAGACAAAGGTGGTCAAAAAGTCAACGTTTGGTGGGTTTTAGAACACAGAGAGAATTATATGATATTTTCTCTCATCTTCTTCCCACCGAAAATTTCAGCCATAAGAGGGTTTTAGAAGCTTGAAAAATTTCAGCCACTCTTTACGTTTAATGTAAGTTATTTTGATATCTTTTCTTGATGATTTTTGTATTTTTGGACCCCTTGTAACATAAGCTTTCAAATGAGAGCGCTATTTGGCAAAATGGTGGAAAGTCTAGGGTTTTACCATGAGAGCGTTCATGTTATTTTCTGAAATTTTATGGAAGAAAATAAATCATGGTTGTGAAATAAACAATTTTTGTGAAGTAGTTTTCATGGGAACCCTAACTAAGGACCATTTTGCATAAGTTCTAAAAATAGGTGATAAATGTGTGAAATAATGAAAATTGTGGGCTGCTCCTAGTATAAAAAGTTTTCGGATAGGCCTGATTAGTGAGAAAATATGATAAAAATCGATTTTAGGACTTAGGAGCAAAATGGTTATTTTACCCAATTATGAATTTTCGAGTGCCTAGATTAATATGTTGATAAAATGAATGAATTTCTATCATTTTAGATCAAGAATTACAAAATCTGGGCCTAGACCGAGGAAAAGCAAAACAAGTGGACTAAGCCGATCTAGCCGTCTACATTTTGCAATCCTAGGTAAGTTGTATGTAAATAATACAACTACATCGTTATTATATGTGTTTGAATTGATATAGCATAAATTTCTTGTTTGTGGAAATGATTACGTATGATGAATATTGAGATAATAGAACTCTCGTTTGAACATTAGGAAATAAATTGGATATTCATGCCACGACATTCGGGTTATTTGTGTGCTAGTGTAACACATGTCTAGGTCATGCATCGGCCACATTATGAGAGCCAGTGTAAGACCATGTCTGGGACATGGCATCATCATTGAGAAGAGAGTTAGTGTAAGACATGTCTTGGACATGCATCGACCTCGAGATGTAAGCTAGTGTAAGACATATCTCACACATGCATCGGCTCCGAGATGTGTCAGTGTAAGACCATGTCTAGGACATGGCATCGGCACGGATATGTGAGAGCTAGTGTAAGACCATGTCTGGGACATGACGTCGGCCTCGATTTCGATAGTAAGTGTAAGACCATGTCTGAACATGGCATCGAGACCATGTCTAGGACATGACATTGACTTGATGGATAAGCCCGTGTAAGACCATGTCTGGAAGACGGCATCGGCATTATACCCTATGTTTGAGGCTAATGGTTCAACTGTGAGAGTTACAGTTTAAGTTAAACAAGAAAAGTATAACCATGTTGTGAGCGGTACAGGTGCTTAATTGAAATGTATGAGATGTGAGCTCAATGTATGCTATGTGAATTGTATTCGATAGTGATGAGTAAGTCATGGTTATGCCTACTTTAGCACTAAGAGCATGATGATGAATGGTAAAGTTGTTATATTTATTACATGCAACTTACTAAACTTTATGCTTACTTCCTTTCATTTCTATTTTCTTATAGCGCCACCTAATTAGCTCGAGGATCATCGGACGTTGGAGGCATCGATCACACTATCAACCGAAGCACTTCGTATAGTTAGATCTTTTATTTTGATTATGGCATGTATAAGACCCTGACTTTTGAGTTTTGTGTCATTGTTAATTGGTCAAATGTGTTGGCTTACTTTAGCTTTTGGTTCATTTTTTATAAGGCCATGGAAAAATGGCTAATATTGAAAGTTATTATGTGAATACAAGTTAGTCTTTCATTTATGTGAAATTGTTGGCATGGTAAAATATATGTAAAGTATATAGGTCTTGATTATGGTTGTTTGGTTGTGAAAATCATATTAAGTTAAACTTTGATACGTTGGTTGTTGTTATGTTGTGTTTCAGGGTGGCAAAGGGTTTGGTGGATAGCCTTATATTGTCTACACGGGTAGACACACAGACATGTGTCTAGGCTGTGTGTGACACACAGTCAGCCCCACGGGCATGTTGTTTGGTCGTGTGTCCCCTACACGTAAAATTTACAAGTCAGAATGCATGGTAGTAAACACACAGGCAGAGACACAACTGTGTGTCTCAACCGTGTGGAGGACACAGTCTCTGGCCACAGGCGTGTGCCTTGGCCGTGTGCCCCTTATTGGATGCTGATGTCAGAAACAGAATGTCAAGGTTTTTAGACACGGGCTAGGACACAGGTGTGTCATGGCCGTGTGAGGAACACGGGCTATAGACACGAGCATGTGTCAGGCCGTGTGAAAACCCCTGTAGGTTCGAATTTAGAATTTAGTTCACACGGGTAAGGGACACGGGCGTGTCCCTAGATACTTAGGCCGTGTGTGTCACACAGGCCATCAGCACGGCCATGTCATAATGGCCACACGGGCGGTTGCCCTTCCACACGGGCATGTGCCCTGCTTCAAGTGGCATTTTTCTAAGCTTTCAAAGATGTTGGGATTAATCCCTGGTTATTTCCAAAATGTGATTTGGGTTTCATAGGCCCATATTATGAACTTTTAGAAAAAAAAACTTTTAAGTTTGACCTAGTTTTCATAACTCGGAAATGATTGTATGCATGCGGTTAAGTCAGGTAATGCCTCGTGCCAAGTCTCGGCCTCGAACTCGGGTAAGGGTGTTAAATTGAGTGGTATCAGTGCTATAGTTTAGTCGGTTCTAGGACTAACCTAACGTGAGCATGAATCTAGCTATACATGCCATAATTGTTTATTGATAGCATGACTACTCCTGATGAGAAAAATTGTGTTTTTATTTATATAGTAAATGGATCCTGACATAGCTACAGCGGATGATGTGGAGAGTAAATTTTACGGGCGTGTGCCCTGCTTCAAGTGGCATTTTTCCAAGCTTTCAAAGATGTTGGAATTAATCCTAGGTTATTTCCTAAACGTGATTTGAGTTTCATAGGCCCAAATTAGGAACTTTTAGAAAAAAAAGTTTTAAGTTTGACCAAGTTTTCATAAGTCGTAAATGATTGTATGCATGTGGTTAAGTCAGGTAATGCCTCCTGCCAAGTCCCAGCCTCGGACTCGGACTTGGGTGAGGGGTGTTACAACACAGTTCTAAAATAAATTAGTACCATGGCCAAATATGCATTAAGCTTATCATAATGAACAATCATAAGCCATACATATAATTACTTTAAACCGTAAGCATATAACAAGCACACCACATATATATGACATGCATATTACTTAACTAATATATTACTGTAAGCATATACCAAGCACACCACACATATATGGCATGCATATTACTTAACTAATATATTACATACTATAACTCAACAAGTATCCACCATTTATCTCATTGCCGAAACACATGGCCAAGCACCACAACATATATACCATGAGATTACTTTCCATATAAGCTTAAACCATGACCGAATTTACACAACCATTAGCATTATAATCAAGCCATTTTTGCATGGCTAAATATATACATACTTTAAGATAAAACATATTATCTAGCCTATACATGCCATAGGTTCAAAGTTCAAACTTATAAAATACCGAAAAAGCGATCGATAGTGTGACGAAGTTCCTTGACGATCCCCGAGCTCATAACTAGCTTCCAAAATCTATAAAACAACTAACGAGCACACACATAGTAAGCTTACATAGCTTAGTAAGTCATAAGCAAATAAAATTATTAAAAGAAAATTAGCATTATAATTACAACTAGGCCGAATATGAACAATCTCAGATACATATAAATCACTCTTTTAACATGCATAGTTCATATCATCATATCAAGTACGATAGTTACCTTATTTTCATGAACAATAAAATTTGCAAGTACCTGTACCATTTAGATTGATTTCACATTCGATCTTATCTCAACATTGCCCGTTGAACCAGTCGGAATCAATAAGGATACTAGGATAACTCGAAAAGCTCGTATAATGCCAACGTCTTCGATGTGGTCCTACATGTAATCAACTATTGATGCCACTGTCCAAAATAGGGTCTTACACGTAAACTCTCTAATCGATGTGAATGCCTCAGACGTGGTCTTACATGAAATCACTTATCGAAGTCCTATGTTATAACATCTATTACTAAGGTTCATACAGGGCTTTCAGACGTCGTAATTCGATCTATTCGTGCTCGTAATAAATCATTCCATGCAAAATTCAATTCTGCAATGTAGTTATACATACATACAATTCAATTCGGCTATGTACATAATAAATTCATTCAATTTAACATCATTTATTCACTTATGAACTTACCTCGTACGGAGACGAATGGACTGGAATGATTAATCGACAACTTTTGATTTCCCCTGATCCAAATCCGATTTCCTCTTTTCTTGATCTAAATTAATACAATTTTGACTTGTTTAATCATATATTCATTCAAATTCATCCATAAACACATAAATGGGCAAATTACACTTTTACCCCTAACATTTCATATTTTTCACAATTTAGTCCCTATTTCACAAAACACAAAATATTCAAAATTTCACCACACCCAAGCATAGTCAAATTTTACTAAGGTCCCTAGCAGCCAAATTCTTTTATTTATTTCACATTTTGACCCCTAAATTTTCAAATTTCACAATTTAATCCTTAATACACATTTTTACCAAAAATTCACTTAATTAAACATGATAATCTAACAACATGTATTTATTTTTCATCATCAAACAACAAAAACCACAAGCTATTGATACGTGATATTCACAACAGGTTTTAAAAATTTATAATTAATCATTCTTGAAACTAACTATTATCACGATGAAGGCAAGTGTACCTATCGAACAGTAGTATAGCTTTAGCAAGACCGGATTGTCGAACCCAAAGGAACCAAAAGTACTAGTAATTACTTCCTTTTTATTATCTAGCCTAAAAATTAAGGGGTTGGTTTATCTAAACTAATTAACTAAAGTAAGGATGCACAGAGAGAAAATTGGGGAAAAGCTTTTGAGAAAACTCAATTGATTAAGACAATACCTAAGGAAAAATCCACCTAGACTTCACTTGTTATTTGACTCTGAATCAGACGATTTATTCATTTGACTTGATCTGTAGAAATCCCTAAGTTATATTATTATCTCTCTCAAGACTAATAACGTCTAATCCAAGGTTGATTAATTGAAATCTGTTTCTAATTAACACTTAGTGTTGCATTAACTCGATCTATGGACTCTCTTATTAGGTTTCACCCTAATCTGGCAAAATCTTGTCACCCTATCTCTAGGCGTGTAATCAACTCCACTTAATTACAACAAATTTACTCTTAGACAGGGACATTTCCTCCTCTGAATAAGAGCAATAACTTGAAACAATATCCTGGAATATTAAAACAAGAATTAAGAACAGATAATTAGGAACAAGTCAAATACTTATCATACAATTCAGATAATAATAACAAGATCTGTCTTAGGTTTAATTCCCCTTAGGTATTTAGAGGGTTTAGTTCATAATTATGAAATAAAACATCTCAAAAGAATAAAGATAACAAAACATAAAGAAAACCCAAAACCCCTGAATGGAAATTGAAGGGAGATCTTCAGTCTTGACGATGAATCCAGCTTCTGAGATGGATCAATCGGCTTCCCTTGAGTAATTCCTTGCCTCCTACTCCGTGTGTCCCTCCTAAGTGCCTCCTCAGGTGTTTAAATAGGCTTTAGAATGCCTAAGAGCCCTCAAAAGTAGCCTTTTCTGAATAGTACTATACTTGGGCTCGACAGGGACACACCCATGTGCGATTGCTCCAACCTGTGGTCAAGGCTGTTAAATAGGCGTAGACTTGTAGTCTACCCTAAGTTGTGCTTCGATCCTGCCCATGTGAGGAAGTCCAAGCCATGTTGATTTCCCATGTGGGTCCATTTTCTCTGTTTTCGGTCTGTTTCTCACTCTTTTTAGTCTCCTATGCTCACTTAAGTATAAAACATGAAATTAAAGAATTAGGAGCATCGAATTCACCAAATATAAGGAGAAACCATCCATAAATGTGCTAAGCATGGCATAAAAATATGTATAAATTACGATTTATCAGCTATCATCAATGGCCATTCATGAATAAATTAACAAATTCAAAAATTCAGTATATTACAAACATCTAAATTCAGTATATTACAAAGTATACAAACATTAAAGGTCTCACCCATAAAGAGCCATAAAAAAATCATACAAGTACTTTAATTATTTGAGCATAATACAAATAGTCATTTATGCAATTATTTGGTACAATGTCCATTCATGCATGAGGATATTTCGGTCACATAGGACTTTTTGGCTTGTAGCGTTATGAGGCTTAGGACAGGTATGTAGTTCAAGAACAGTAAGCATCAAGAGGTTTACAAATAAAAAAATAGTTTGGCACATCCTATCAATCCCTATTCTTCCTCCCTTAGTGACCCTTACTTGCTTATCGACTTTTTTCTCATTCTCTCACCCTCCTTGTTTCTCCATATAGGAAATCATAGCATAACAAAGTAACTACAGCTAGCCTACGAGTTTTTATGCATTAATGAATGAGTTTTTCTTATGCCTGTGACTTTGTCACGTTTCTATTTTTCTCATGCATCTCACTTATGAATGCTTTTTCACTGTTTCAAGACTTTTTCTTCTCGTACTACTTTTGCTTTTTGAATTTTTCTGTTGTTTTGTACTTTCAGGCTAACCTATAGTTCCCATATTGCACCAATATTTCCTATTTAACTCTTTTTTTACAAACCTCACCATGATGTATCTACTTAACCCTTAATACATATGGCCAAATGTCTATAGTCGTGTAGTACAAGACCAAAGAAAAAGGGTAAATACAAATTAACATTTTTAGGCTTGGGATTTGTTATGAGGTTCATCAAGAAGTGTCAAAAGACTCAAAAATTGGTACTAAAGTTGAATATGAATAGATCAAATTTTTGGCTCTGGATGTGTTCGAAACAATGCCCTAGGTCATCCCTTAATATATCACTATGAACAAATTAAATCCACCAAACAAACTCACATTCAACCATTTATCATTCATACTAGCATGCTCGTTACCTTGTATTTTCTATATCATTTGGTACAATTGATTACTTAATACCTATTTACAATGTAACATATAGAACTTAGTAGTTTAATAATCAAAATTTTAAAATCACCTATCATCATGCAAAATTTATTTGTAAACACAAGCAACCTATGTACATGCTCCTAACCAATAACTTGTATTTCTACAAGCTCAAGCATGCAAAAGTTAAAAAATCAAAGAAAAATGTAGAAATTGAAAACAAATAAACAAATTTTTTATGTTACCCCCACAATTTAGTTGATATATTGTCTTTAATGTGTAGCCCCTAAAGAGATAAGAAAATAAGTTACCCGATTGATCGTGGTCGCTCCAACTGCTAATGGTGGATTCCTTTGTTCGTGTAACGCTCGAATTGTTTGTGTCTCTTTCGTGTTGGGTTCCTTCATAGAAAACTTAAGCAAAATATAACTAAAAATCTACCATTAATTCTACTTTTACTTTGTCTGAATCAGTATCATCTAAAAACTAATACAAGTCTTTAAGAACAAAATTAAAAAAAAATTGTTCAATCTTCTTCTTCAAAATCCATCTCCTCACTTCTGTCATCCTCTTCATCCTTTCATTCCCCTTTGCTTTCACTTCTCTCTTCTTCTTGTTCAAGATTTGTTGGCCCAAACATGTCAGGTGTATTATTGGGGACTTGGATGTTGTTTTACCTAGAAATTTCCAAAAAAGTGGTCCCGACTCTTGTATCCATTGAATCATCCAATCTAACTTTGGATGACTACTCTCATCAACTTCTAATTGAGCTTGTGCCAACCTTTGTGATGAAGTTGGTGTAGTTGTTACTTGTTCCAATCTTTTATCTGTTTGGCTCATAGTTCTATAAATTGTTGGAACATTGTGTCCTCAATAATACTTCGGGAAGGTTTCAGCGACTACTCAGTAGATGTCATAGATACACTCATATTTTTACACAAGGTCGTCACTAGATGGGGAAAGAAAACTCCCATCTTCTGGACATAAATGCATCTCTTCATGTTTTGGTGGATCCATTTGCTAATACATACCTACCTTTTTTGCAAGATTGCATATAGCAAAACTACTCGAAAGGTATTAACATTAGAAACATTTAAAGCTGGCACTATTTGTGTGCACACAAATTGAATCCACATTTTAGCCTCTAGAAACATAATAGCTGGATGAAAGGACACGGGAACATTAGTACCTGAGTGATATTTCCATTCGCCCTTCCTTCAGTTAGAAAATCTATAATGTTATCCATGTCTATGCCTCGAACATACTCTAGATTAGTTTCCTCAATAAAAACTTTTTCATAATATGCAACATTATAAAAGTCGCAAATAATTCGAGGGGTTACTTGCACATCTTTCCCTTGCACAAGTACTGATTACCACATACAACCTTCAGTGCTCTTCGACTCTTGGTCCCATAATGATGCATAAAATTCTTGAGCAATAGGGACCACAACACTATCTTTAAGGATCGTCCAAAAAGGTTCCTACCTATGATATCTGATTAAAGGCCATATTTCTTTACACACAATCATGGATGGATCAATTCCTCTCTCTTGAATGAATGTTTTTCCCTGAAGTTCATTAAAATATTTTTCAACATTTAGATTTGGTAAAATAGAGAGATTTTGAACCATCGATGGCTCCATTTCCATAGCTCGCCTAATTTTTCTAGGAGGCATGATGTTTTAATTCAACAAACTAATGAAGTACTAAGCAAACAAACTCAATGGAGCAGTAAAAGTTGAATTTAGGAACCCTTAACCTCAGATATATTGTTGGATTCCTTGTCACACTTTGTTTTCTCGTTGTTCCTTAGATATTCTTTCATCTTTTCCGGCATCACATGAGTTTGAGAGAAGAAATACCTCTACTTAAATCAAGAAGCAAAAGAAAAGGCTGAGTTTTTAAGGTTTTAGGGGTATGGGGAGATTTAAGAGATTGAATGGGGTAAAGTGTGTTTAAATATGAGTTAAGAATGTTTTTAGGTTAAGGAATAGGTGTTTTAGGTGTTTAAAATCGAGTAGATGAAAAGTTAGTTTGTTGGGTTGCGTGAACAAGTTGAGTCAACCTTGTAAAAAAATTACAGTGATGTGCGACACAGGGGTTCCATGACGTGACAGATCTTTTAGTTTTGAAATTTGGGGATATTGTCCCCCATGTCCCTACTCGCTTCTTCCATGTCATGGCATCGGGTGGTTTCTTGTGTTCCTGTATTCTGCATGATATGTCATGACATAAGGTTGCCGTGTTGCAACACCAACTCTGTGTCAACCTAAATTTCCATCTCTGAAGAGTTTTAAATCTTGAATGAACATATATCAAAAAAAAGTTAACATCTAAACTTTTTGGTTAGTTAAATATACAATAATTTACAAAATTTAAGCAATTCAAATATTTTAAGTTTTACTGCTAGATTCATTTGACAATATCATCAGTTCACCAATGAATGATTCTTTAGTTCTATCAACATTAGTCCAGCTTCCATCGTGTCATTCCACTTGTGCCAACTTGTCCCTTTCCTTAAACTTGTTAATTCTTCCTACATGCATAAAAGGAAGTGTCTCCATTGACTTGGGGATGTTAGAAGTAAATAATTTTTTGCATTGCTCCCCTAACTATCTCCAACCTTCCTCACTTAATTGATGGCCACATTTAAAAGTTTCAAACTCACCATTGATTTTCATAGTTAATTCATTTTTCTCTAAATCAATGGTAGACCTAGAAGTAGCCAGGAAATGTTTACCTAATAATATCAGTATTTTACGATCTTCCCCAAAATCAAGTACCACAAAATCTACTGGGATAATGAAACTATGCACTTTAACTAACACATCTTCTAATATACCTCTTGGATGTACTAAATATTTGTCAGCTAACTATAGTGTTATATGTGTATTTTTATGATCCCCTAACTCGAGTTTTTCAAAGACAGATAAAGGCATCAAATTAATACTAGATCCTAAGTCACATAGAGCTCTATTTGTAACACCCCGTACCCGAGTCCGTCGCCGGAGTCGGACACGAGGGGTTTGCAGACTTAAATCACTTCTTTGCACAATCCATTTTAAATTTTCCAGGCAAGCTGGCTAACTGCGTCACTGTCACCTTAAAAATCATATCTTGAGTTTCACAACTCAAAAATCAGCTTCGTTATTTTTCCCTGAATCTAGACTCATATATGCATCTACAAATTTTTTCTAGAATTTTTGGTCGGGCCAATTAGTACAGTTTATTAGTCAAAGTCTCCCATGTTACAGGGATCGACTACACTGACCTTTGCGCATTACGACTTGGATATCTCCCTGTACAAAGCTTCAATACTGATGTCGTTTGTTTCTATAGAAACTAGACTCAAAAAGGAATCTATGCATATATGGAATGACTTCTAATTATCTCTGGTTAATTTATAATGAATTTCCAAAGTCGGAACAGGGAATCCAGAAACTGTTCTGGCCCTGTCTCACGAGAACCTGAATATCTCCTAACATACTGTCCATATGATCGTTTCGTTACTTTACTATGAAAATAGATTCATCAAGGTTCGTTTACATAATTTATTCACTATTTAATTCCATTCCTACTATTTTTAGTGATTTTTCACATCCACATCACTGCTGCTGCCAGCATCTGTTTTTTTAGGTAAACTTTACCTATTTCATGATTCTCCATGGATCAACTAGAGTTTGTCATACATATTACAAAAGTAATCAAGAATAACCCTTCCCATGGCTAACCATTACCAACATTTCCATACCTCTCGACGAACAACATACAAAACGATTATAATGCTATGATCAAAGTATATTTAAGCCATTTTCGCATGGCTATCCAAATTTACACAAAACCGAAGGGTACTTGACCAACAACAAAAGGGTAGTCCTATACATGCCATTTCAAAGTTCAACCAAAATTGTACCAAAAGGGGGCTTTGATAGTGTGGGAGACTTCGACTTCCAAAAATCCCGAGTTCGATAGCTGACAAGCCAAAATCTATAGAACAGAGAAACAAAGAAACGGAGTAAGCAATTTATGCTTAGTAAGTTTTGAGCAAGGGATTCCAGCACAACAAAAGTATAGCATTCATATAGCTAAACGGATAATTTCATATGCACAAATTTTCAATATCATACTTACTTCACATTACCAACCCTTATGTTCATACACAAAAGATCAACTTAGCCAAAGGCCGGTAGCTCATTTATCGACTGAGCGAATATAGATTTGTAAGGGATCAACTAATTCAAAGCACACACGAAACATACCTCATCGCTGGGATTTTACGAGCGTATTAATTTAAATTTTTACAGCAAGATCGCTCGTTCCCAAATCAAGCATCTTCGGGGTTTAGCCAGATATAACCACTCGCACAAGGCCTTCGGGTCTTAACCCGAATATGGTCACTAGCATAAATGCCTTCGGGACCTAGCCCGGATATAGTCGCTAGCACAAATGCCTTCGGATCTTAGTCCGGATGTAGCTGCTTAGCACAAAAGCCTTCGGGACTTAGCCCGGATATCATTCGAGTAACCATCCACATATATCAATAAATCATGACACATTCATATTTCATTTTCATTACCAAAGCTCAAACATAAGACACTTATCACATTTACAATTTCGGCTCAATAGCCACATATAAGAGCATGATTTTGATTTACTTAAGAAATAATCTAATCGAATCATAATTTAAGTCCCATTACTCGAAAACTTACCTCGGATGTTGTCGAACGATTCCGATGACTATTCGACCACTTTTTCCTTCCCTTTATCGGATTTAGTTCCCCTTTGCTCTTGAGCTTAATTTAACAAATAAATTGATTTAATCATTTGAGCATCGAAAAGAGGAACTCAAGGTACTTGGCCCACATATATTCATTAGACATTAAAGTCACATATGTACGGAATCATGAATCAAACTCAACACATTAGTTAATACTCTCCTTAGCCGAATTTTCTAAGTCAAGATAAAGCCTTCAATATGCTTACTTATGGCCGAACAACACATCAACCTATGTACTCATTCATGTGGCCGATTATGCATGTCTATGTTGAGACCAATTATATACTCAATACCACACACAAATGGCATACCTTTTACTAACTAATGCATTACATATTATAACTCAATACGCATCCATCATGTACTCCATAACCGAAACACCATCATATGTAAATATATACCTTGAGATATTGTATATGTCATACCAATACGTCATGTGCAAACATATATATATATGTGCAAGAGCCGAATCTCAAAGTTGATTATAACTAAACATGAACATAAATCCAAAACACAAATCTTACCTACCATGCAATAAGCATAAATCATACTTATGGATATACCATGGCCGAATACATCACAACACCAAACCATTTCAATTTTGGTCATGGTTAAACAAAGAACTTAATGTCTCACTCAAAAATGCTAAAAAGAAAATCCAAGAGTCATCAATCCACCATCACATGTATCATTAACAAGCTTCATATTTAGCATGCAATGGCATTAACACAAAATCCACCTAGGCCGAATATCATCCCCATGACATAGCAAAGATTTGAACCATGGGCTAATTAGAACTCAAGCTAGCAACTAAAAACATGCATGAATCTCATGGCACAACCTCAAACATACCTTAATCTAGATACAAGTATGGCCAAACCTCCTCCTAATCCTCTTCCAAACCAAACATGAAGCAAGAACTCCTTCCTCCTTCCTTAGAATTTTCGGCCAAAAGAAATGAAAAAGGATGAACAATTTTTTTTTCTTTTCTTTAACTCACGGCAATGGGGGGGAACACTCACACACATTCTTTCTTTTTTTTCCCATTTCTTTATTACCCATACTTCTTATTTTATTTTTCCTAACATACCTCACTAACATAACATGTTTGTGACATGTTTCCACTCATAGCATGGCCGGCCACTACTAATTAGAGGGGGAAATTTGACATGCAAGTCCTCCCTTTTTATTACATGCACTATTAGATCCTTATAGATTAGCCTATCACATTTCAAAAGTGTCACACAAATCCTACTAACTGAATTCACATGCAATCGACTAAATCGAAGCTTGAAATTTTCACACATTCATAATTACATACTCTAGACAATAAATATCACATTCAAACATTTCGATGACTCGGTTTAGCGGTCCCGAAACCACTTCCCGACTAGGGTCAATTTTGGGCTGTCACAACTCTGCCCCACTTAAGAAATTTTCGTCCCCGAAAATCTTACCGGTAAATAAGTTTGGGTATCGTTCTTTCATGGCATTCTCGGTTTCCCAAGTAGCTTCTTCGACTCCGTGTTTGAGCCATAACACCTTTACTAACGGAACCCTTTTGTTTCGCAACTCTTTCACTTCACGAGCTAGGATACGAATCGGTTCTTCTTCATAACTCAAGTCAGATTGAATTTCAACTTCTGATAGATTAATCACGTGTGACGGATCGGATCTATAACGTCGAAGCATCGAAACATGAAAGACGTCGTGAATCTTTTCAAGTTCAGGGGGCAAAATCAATCTATACGCAACTGGACCAACTCATTCGGAGATTTCGTACGGCCCAATGAATCTCGGACTCAACTTGCCCTTACGGCCAAATCTGAGTACCTTTTTCCAAGGCGAAACTCTAAGAAACACTTTATCTCCCACCTGATATTCAATGTCTTTTCGTTTCAAATCCGCATACGATTTCTGACGATCTGTGGCTGCCTTCAGACTTTCACGGATTACCTTTACTTTCTGTTCGGCATCTTTAATCAAATCAACTCTGAAAATTTTACTTTCACCGAGCTCGGTCCAAAACAATGGTGTACGGCATTTACGACCGTACAAAGCCTTGTAAGGTGCCATCTTAATACTTGATTGAAAACTATTGTTGAAAGCGAATTCAATCAAAGGTAAATACCGTTCCCAGAAACTACTAACTCGAGGATGCAACATCTCAACATATCCTCAAGTATCTGAATTATCCGCTCGGATTGACCATCGGTTTGGGGGTGAAAAGCAGTGCTAAAATGCAGCTTGGTACCCAAAGCTTCTTGCAATTTCTTCCAAAATCGTGAGGTGAATCTCGAATCTCTATCCGACACGATAGAAATAGGTACCCCGTGTAATCTCACAATCTGAGAAATGTACAATTCAGCTAGTTTATCCAATGAAAAATCCGTACGCACGGGGATAAAGTGAGCCGACTTAGTCAGTCTATCAACAACAACCCAAATGGCATCCTTCTTACTTGCTGACAATGGCAGTCCGAACACAAAGTCCATTGTGACTCGATCCCAGTTCCACTCGGGTATCATGATCGGCTGAAGTAATCCTGAAGGCACTTGATGTTCCGCTTTCACTTGTTGACATATTAAACATCTTGAAACAAAGTCGGAGATGTCTCATTTCATACCATGCCACCAAAATCGACGTTTCAAATCGTTGTACATTTTCATACTCCCCGGGTGAATTGACATTCGGCTACAATGGGCTTCGTTCAGAATCATCGAAATGAGTTCCGAATTCTTTGGAACATAAAAACGACTTCTGAACCTCAAACAATCATCATCATCAATTTGAAACTCCGATTCCTTGTTCAGAACACACTCAGCCCGTTTTGCAACCAATTCATCGTCGACTTTCTGAGCTTCACGAATTTGATGAATCAATAATGGTTCGGCCTTTAATTCAGCTACTAACACATTGTCGGGTAGAACAGACAAGAGTACATTCATCGCTCGTAAAGCAAACAGTGATTTCCGGCTTAAGGCGTCCGCAACCACATTAGCCTTTCCCAAGTGATAGTCAATGACAAGCTCATAATCCTTTAACAACTCGAGCCAACGTCTTTGTCGCAGATTTAAGTCCCTTTGAGTCATCAAATATTTGAGACTTTTGTGATCCGAAAATACATGGCACTTTTCACCAAATAAGTAATGTCGCCATATTTTTAAAGCGAATACGATGGCAGCTAGTTCGAGATCATGGGTCGGATAAATTTTCTCATGTGGCTTTAATTGTCTCGACGCATAGGCCACAACTCGACCTTCTTGCATCAATACACAACCTAACCCAAGTAGGGACGCATCACTATAAATGACAAACTCTTTGCCTGATTCGGGCTGCACTAGAATTGGAGCTTCGGTCAAATAAGTTTTCAGTTGATCAAAACTTTTCTGACATTTTTCCGTCCATTCGAACTTAACATCTTTTTGAAGTAGCTTCGTCATCGGTGTGGCTATCATCGAGAAACCTTTTACAAACCGTCGGTAGTAACCGACAAGTCCCAAAAAGCTCCGAACCTCAGTAATATTTCTTGGAGGCTTCCAGTTAAGTATGGCTGAAATTTTGTTTGGGTCAACTCGAATACCCGATGCGGATACCACGTGGCCCAAGAAGCTAACCTCTCTTAACCAGAACTCACACTTACTGAACTTAGCATATAACTGCTTATCCCGTAAAATTTGCAACACTAATCTCAGGTGCTCAGCATGTTCGGTCTCATCTCTTGAATAGACCAAGATGTCATCAATAAACACAACTACGAACCGATCCAAATACTGTCTGAAGATCCGATTCATCAAGTCCATAAATACCGCAGGGGCATTAGTGAGCCCAAACGGCATCACTAAGAACTCGTAGTGGCCGTATCTCGTTCTGAAAGCAGTTTTGGGTATATCCGAATCTCGAATTCGCAACTGATAATAACCCGATCTCAAATCTATCTTTGAAAACACTGAGGCTCCCTTTAGTTGATCAAACAAATCATCAATACGCGGTATCGGATATTTATTCTTTATTGTCACTTTATTCAGCTGACGATAGTCGATGCACAACCTCATGGTTCCGTCCTTCTTCTTCACAAACAATACTGGTGCACCCCAAGGTGAGAAACTTGGTCGAGCAAAACCTCTATCAGTCAACTCTTGCAACTGAGCTTTCAACTCCTTTAACTCGGTTGGTGCCATACGATACGGAGCTATCGAAATTGGCGTAGTTCCAGGTACAAGCTCAATACCAAAATCTACCTCCCGAACAGGTGGTAAACCCGGTAATTCTTTAGGAAAAACATCCGGGTATTCACAAACCACCGGCACAGATTCGGGTTTCTTTTCTAATTCTTTGTCATCAAGTACATATGCAAGGTATGCTTCGCACCCTTTTCTTACATATTTCTGGGCCAACATTGAGGATATTACAGCTGGCAACCCATCCAAGTCCGTAGACTCAACTCGGATCATCTCGTTATTTGCGCACCTCAAATCCATAGTCTTGCTTTTGCAATTCACAACCGCATCATGCACGGTCAACCAATCCAAACCAAGAATAACATCAAATTCATCAAACGGCAAAACCATCAAGTCCGCCGGAAAACAGGAACCTCGAATTACTAGGGGACATTTCTTACACACTTTGTCGACAAGCATGTAACGACCCAAGAGATTTGACACCCGAATTACGAACTCAGTAGACTCAATAGATAAAGTCTTACTGGATGCTAAGGTTTCGCATATATAAGAATGAGTAGAACCAGGGTCAATCAAAGCAATCATATTAGTATCAAAGAGAGTAAAAGTATCGGTAATAACATCTGGCGAGGAAGCATCCTCGCGTGCGCGTATAGCATAAGCCCTAGCAGGAGCGCGAGCCTCGGATCTGGTCGTAGCATCTCTAGATCCTCTCTGACCACCACTAGCATTGCCCGTATTTCTAGATGGTCTACCTCGAGCAGTGGTAGCACCCAGTTTCCCACTCTGATTTACATTCTGTTCAGACAACCTCGGGCAATCTTTAATGAAGTGGTCAACTGATCCGCACTTGTAACAGGAGTGGTCATGGAATCTACAACTCCCCGAATGCCATTTACCGCAATATCGACATTCCGTTCTGTCCCAACGATCATTTCCAACACTGGCGACCGAAGTGACTCGTGTGCTCACAGGGGGTCGATCGCGATCTCGTCTAGAGAAACCTGAAGTGTCCCTAGACCGGCCTAAGTCATCTCTAAATTTCTTCGATGACTGTGGGAAGGGCTTCCCCGAAGACCTCTTACGAAACTCCTTTGCTCCCATATCAGCTTTTCTTTTCTCCATACTTAGCTCCTCGGCTTTACAAGCTCGCTCAACAAGTACCACAAATTCTCGGATTTCCAAGATGCCAACATACAGCTTTATATCATCATTTAGTCCATCCTCGAAACGTTTACACATCACAGCTTCTGAAGAAATGCATTCTCGCGCATATCGGCTAAGCCTCACAAATTTTCGTTCATAGTCGGTAACCGACATGGAACCTTGTTTGAGTTCAAGAAATTCCTTCCGTTTTTGGTCAATGAATCTCTGACTGATATACTTTTTCCGAAACTCGGTTTGGAAAAACTCCCAAGTTACTTGCTCTCTAAGCACAACAGAAGTCAACGTATTCCACCAATAGTAGGCAGAATCACGTAGCAAGGAGATAGTACACTTTAGGCACTCATCGGGTGTGTAAGATAGCTCGTCGAGTACCCGGATAGTGTTGTCCAACCAAAATTCAGCTTGCTCAGCATCATCGCTATTCGTAGCTTTAAATTTAGTAGCCCCGTGTTTTCGGATTCTGTCAACTGGGGGCTTATTTGACCTTATTTGGTCAGTTGCCAGAGGTATTGTAGGTGCGGGGGTGGCATTAGTCGGGAATGGAGGTTGTGGAACGGCCGTATTAGTTCGAATGTATTGGTTGAACCAATCATTCATTACGCTATAGAAAGCTTGTCTAGCTTCGTCATTCGGATTACTAGCAATCGGTTGAGAGTCCGCCGGAGCTGTCCCTTGTGCGGGAGCAGGTGCCACACTCTCAAGATCATCAGCTACCGCTCGGTCGGGATCGGGATCCATTACTATAAATAAACACATTTTCAATCGTAAGAAATCACCACACTATCAAATAATCACAAAATGGCATGTATAGCTAGACCCAAACGTATTAGGGTAGTCCTAGAATTGACTAAACCGTAGCTCTGATACCAATAAAATTGTAACACCCCGTACCCGAGTCCGTCGCCGGAGTCGGACACGAGGGGTTTGCAGACTTAAATCACTTCTTTGCACAATCCATTTTAAATTTTCCAGGCAAGCTGGCTAACTGCGTCACTGTCACCTTAAAAATCATATCTTGAGTTTCACAACTCGAAAATCAGCTTTGTGATTTTTCCCTGAAACTAGACTCATATATGCATCTACAAATGTTTTTCTAGAATTTTTGGTTGGGCCAATTAGTACATTTTATTAGTAAAATTCTCCCATGTTACAGGGATCGACTACACTGACCTTTGCGCATTACGACTTGGATATCTCCCTGTACAGGGCTTCAATACTGATGTCGTTTGTTTCTATAGAAACTAGACTAAAAAAGGAATCTATGCATATATGGCATGACTTCTAATTATCTCTGGTTAATTTATAATGAATTTCCAAAGTCGGAACAGGGAATCCAGAAACCGTTCTGGCCCTGTCTCACGAGAACCTGAATATCTCTTAACATACTGTCCATATGATCGTTTCGTTACTTTCCTATGAAAATAGATTCATCAAGGTTCGTTTAAATAATTTATTCACTATTTAATTCCATTCCTACTATTTTTAGTGATTTTTCACATCCACATCACTGCTGCTGCCAGCATCTGTTTTTTTAGGTAAACTTTACCTATTTCATGATCCTCCATGGATCAACTAGAGTTTGTCATACATATTCCAAAAGTGATCAAGAATAACCCTTCCCATGGCTAACCATTACCAACATTTCCATACCTCTCGACGGACAACATACAAAACGATTATAATGCTATGATCAAAGTATATTTAAGCCATTTTTGCATGGCTATCCAAATTTACACAAAACCGAAGGGTACATGACCAACAACAAAAGGGTAGTCCTATACATGCCATTTCAAAGTTCAACCAAAATTGCACCAAAAGGGGGCTTTGATAGTGTGGGAGACTTCGACTTCCAAAAATCCCGAGTCCGATAGCTGACGAGCCAAAATCTATAAAACAGAGAAACAAAGAAACGGAGTAAGCAATTTATGCTTAGTAAGTTTTGAGCAAGGGATTCCAGCACAACAAAAGTATAGCATTCATATAGCTAAATGGATAATTTCATATGCACAAATTTTCAATATAATACTTACTTCACATTACCAACCCTTATGTTCATACACAAAATATCAACTTAGCCAAAGGCCGGTAGCTCATTTATCGACTGAGCGAATACAGATTTGTAAGGGATCAACTAATTCAAAGCACACACGAAACATACCTCATCGCTGGGATTTTACGAGCGTATTAATTTAAATTTTTACAGCAAGATCGCTCGTTCCCAAATCAAGCATCTTCGGGGTTTAGCCGGATATAACCACTCGCACAAGGCCTTCGGGTCTTAACCCGGATATGGTCACTAGCATAAATGCCTTCGGGACTTAGCCCGGATATAGTCGCTAGCACAAATGCCTTCGGATCTTAGTCCGGATGTAGTCGCTTAGCACAAAAGCCTTCGGGACTTAGCCCGGATATCATTCGAGTAACCATGCACATATATCAATAAATCATGACACATTCATATTTCATTTTCATTACCAAAGCTCAAACACAAGACACTTATCACATTTACAATTTCGGCTCAATAGCCACATATAAGAGCATGATTTTGATTTACTTAAGACATAATCTAATCGAATCATAATTTAAGTCCCATTACTCAAAAACTTACCTCGGATGTTGTCGAACGATTCCGATGACTATTCGACCACTTTTTCCTTCCCTTTATCGGATTTAGTTCCCCTTTGCTCTTGAGCTTAATTTAACAAATAAATTGATTTAATCATTTGAGCATCGAAAAGAGGAACTCAAGGTACTTGGCCCACATATATTCATTAGACATTAAAGTCACATATGTACGGAATCATGAATCAAACTCAACACATTAGTTAATACTCTCCTTAGCCGAATTTTCTAAGTCAAGATAAAGCCTTCAATATGCTTACTTATGGCCGAACAACACATCAACCTATGTACTCATTCATGTGGCCGATTATGCATGTCTATGTTGAGGCCAATTATATACTCAATACCACACACAAATGGCATACCTTTTACTAACTAATGCATTACATATTATAACTCAATACGCATCCATCATGTACTCCATAACCGAAACACCATCATATGTAAATATATACCTTGAGATATTGTATATGTCATACCCATACGTCATGTGCAAACATATATATATGTGCAAGAGCCGAATCTCAAAGTTGATTATAACTAAACATGAACATAAATCCAAAACACAAATCTTACCTACCATGCAATAAGCATAAATCATACTTATGGATATACCATGGCCGAATACATCACAACACCAAACCATTTCAATTTTGGTCATGGTTAAACAAAGAACTTAATGTCTCACTCAAAAATGCTAAAAAGAAAATCCAAGAGTCATCAATCCACCATCACATGTATCATTAACAAGCTTCATATTTAGCATGCAATGGCATTAACACAAAATCCACCTAGGCCGAATATCATCCCCATGACATAGCAAAGATTTGAACCATGGGCTAATTAGAACTCAAGCTAGCAACTAAAAACATGCATGAATCTCATGGCACAACCTCAAACATACCTTAATCTAGATACAAGTATGGCCAAACCTCCTCCTAATCCTCTTCCAAACCAAACATGAAGCAAGAACTCCTTCCTCCTTCCTTAGAATTTTCGGCCAAAAGAAATGAAAAAGGATGAACAATTTTTTTTTCTTTTCTTTAACTCACGGCAATGGGGGGGAACACTCACACACATTCTTTCTTTTTTTTTTCCATTTCTTTATTACCCATACTCCTTATTTTATTTTTCCTAACATACCTCACTAACATAACATGTTTGTGACATGTTTCCACTCATAGCATGGCCGGCCACTACTAATTAGAGGGGGAAATTTGACATGCAAGTCCTCCCTTTTTATTACATGCACTATTAGATCCTTATAGATTAGCCTATCACATTTCAAAAGTGTCACACAAATCCTACTAACTGAATTCACATGCAATCGACTAAATCGAAGCTTGAAATTTTCACACATTCATAATTACATACTCTAGACAATAAATATCATATTCAAACATTTCGGTGACTCGATTTAGCGGTCCTGAAACCACTTCCCGACTAGGGTCAATTTTGGGCTGTCACACTATTAAAATATATGCTTCCTATCTCTATGAGAATTGTAAAACTTACCAGGTCTTTTAATTTTTGGGGAACCCGTCTTGAGATAATATCACTCTAAGGAGCGTTTATACTAACATGTTCATCTACCTTAATTTTCCTATGCCTAGACATAATTTCTTGTAAATACTTGGCATACTTAGGAACTTTCTCTATTAATTCAATTAAAGGTAGGTTAACATTTAATGTTTTGAACAAGTTCAGGAAACTTACAAATTCGTCATCATCCTATTTTTGTTTTTCCTCTAGTCTTAAAGGGAATGAGATTTTACACCGGTAGAATCTTTAGTTATTTCCTTCTCTATCTCTGCTACCAATGAGGTTACCTCCTCTAGCCCTAGTTCATCTTCAGCCTCTAAGGATTCCTCTTAAGGGTCATCATTATTCTCCACAATTGTCTCTAAAGTAGTGGTTTCTAAGCTATTCAGTACTTTGCCCGATCAGAGTTCTATCACTATCACATGCTCCTTAACTTCCCTCTGTGGATTGTCTTCCGTATTTTTGGGAATACCTGTGCCAATTTTCCATTTGATGTCACCCATCATGCTCATCAATTGTTCCTTACCCGTATCCTACGTTGGGACAGGGTACGACGCATTACTGGACTTAAACACAAGCATACAAACAATTTTGAGTCATAAAATTTCGCTCAAATTTAAAACTTTCAAACTTCCTCTTAACGTCCCTAATATGGACCTACAAGGCCCAAAACATGCTTTGGAAATGGTTCAGGAATAAACCAAACACTTTAGATAACTTTGAAAATTTTCAATGCAAGCAAGGGCACACGCCCGTGTGTCCTCTTAACATGGCCATGTTGAAGGCCCGTGTAGTTCGCACGGCCTGAATGTATCGAGACACGCCCATGTCCCTAGCCTATGTGGATTTATTTATCAATTCGAACCTACAGGGGTTTTCACACTGCCTGGCACACGCTTATGTCCCGTGTCCCTCACACAGCCATGACACGCCTGTGTCTCAGCCCGTGTACTAAACGTTGACATTCTGTTTATGATGTCATCAACCATATAGGGGCACACGACCGTGTGCTAGGCCGTGTAGTGAATTTAATTTTGCATTTAAGGTGTAGACTTCACATGGCCTGGGCACATGCCCACGTGCTATGTCCGTGTCCTCCACACGATTGAGACACATGGTCGTGTCTCCACCCGTGTGGCTACTACTGGTCATTTTGTTTTTCCAAATTGAGGTGTAGGGGACACACGGCCGAACCACATGCCCATGGGGTAGACCATGTGTCACACACGACCTAGACACATGCTCGTGTGGCTACCTGTGTGGACAAAAACAAGGCTATTGACCAAGCCTTTTTGTCACCCTTACTTACACCAGCCAACAAAATATCAAACAATACTAATAATACATAGACACATGACCATATTAGCCAAAACTAAGGCATCTACACATCATTTTCAAGATATTTTCTATCACATACAACATCTCCTACTTATCAACACAAACCATGCAATAACCACATCCATGAAAATTCTCATCAAATGCATTTAGCAATAATCAATATTAGCCAACATCAATGGCCTATACAAAATGAATATCACATCAATATGAGCAAACACTTATGGCTAAACCAACATGACACTTAACAAAAAGACCAAGTCCCTATACATGCCATACTCAAAATGATAAATCTATCTATACCCAAATGTTTCGATTGATAGTGTGATGGAGCCTTCAATGTCCTTTGATCCCCGAGCTAGCTTGGTGATGCTATAAGAAAATGGAAAAGAGAGAGAGTAAGCATAAAGCTTAGTAAGTTACATATAAATAATTAACAACACTTTACCAAGTAATATCATACTCATGACTTATTATACACTTGCACAATATTCTTAAATGACTATAGACATAACTTACTCATTTTAATCCTTAATACTCATTTATGTAACCCGAGCTCATTCTCGTAAGTTTCGTGTAGGTACCTATACCACTTGCAACATAATCATAACTTCTCTCAATCGTGACATAATCTTTAAATCACCCGTTGAACCAATTGGAATACTAAAGAATACTTGATAAGCCTCATACAAAAGGGTAAGATGTCGATGCCATGTCCCAGACATGGTCTTACACTGGCTCTCATAACAATCCCGATGCCATGTTCCAAACATGGTCTTACACTGGCTCACATATTGACGTTGATGCCATGTAGCTGGATGGTCTTACCCTATCTCTCATAACAATGCCGATGCCATGTTCCAAACATGGTCTTACACTGGCTCACATATTGAGGCCGATGCTATATCCCAGACATGGTCTTACACTAGCTCTCATAACAATACCGATGACATGTTCCAAACATGGTCTTACACTAGCTCACATATTGCCCTAGTATCATGGCATGGATATCCGATCTCTTCCTACGGTTCAACCGGGAGTTTTCCTACATCAAGTCTCGTCATGCATATTCGTTACAAAAATCACACATTCCACGCAATAACAATTATTCAATACATAATAACAATAGAATGGTGAAATTTACGTGCAACTTACCTCGGTATACAAAATATGGGCGACTAGTTTGATTTAGTGCACAAGCTTGGTTTTCCCCCGGTCTAAGTTCGGATTCTATGTTTTTTGATCTATAATGAAAAATTCACTTATTTAATCACTACATTAATCAAGACAAACTATAATTCACACCTGGGAAAAATTACCATTTTGCCCCTAGACTTTCAGATAATTACGGTTTTGCCTCTAGGCTCGTAAAACGATTTCAATCAAATTTCATCCTTTAAAAAGCCTAGTAGAACCTTTGTTACTCTTATAGCAATTCATAATTTCAATTATTTCACACATTTACCATCCCTTTTTGGGGTTTTTCATGAAAGCCTCTTCACAAAAGTTGTTTATTTAACAACCATAATTCATTTTCTTCCATAAAAATCTAGCAAACAACATGAGTACTCAAATGGCAAGACCTTAGAATCTCAACCATTTTGCAAAATAGTCCCCCCATTAGTTAGCTTATACTACAAAAGTCCCAAAAATACAAAAATCATCAAGAAAGACCATCAAAATCACTTACTTGTAAAGGAAGCAAGTAGCTGAAATTTTCAAGCTTTAAAAACCCCCTTTTTGCTGTAATTTTCGGTGGTCAAGAGAAGGAATCAAAAAGATGATAGCTAGTCCTTTAAGTTTATTATTTTATTATCAATTAAGTCACCTAACATTTGACCATTCCTTCAATTAAGGTTCCATGTCTAGCCAGTAATATTTTATTGGTCTATTTACTCAATAAGGACTTCTAATTTAATGTTCCATAGCTATTTGACACCTTTAGCTAGTAAAATAAAACTTTAGTACTTTATGCAATTTAGTCCTTTTTCAAAATTATGTATGCAATCACTGAAATTAGTTTACCAAAAATTTCAAACACTCATATAATCATGCTATAACACATAAAACAATATAAAAAAATTATCTTCGACCTCAGATTTGTGGTTCCGAAACCACTATTCTGACTAGGCCCAAAATTAGACTATTACAATTCTCCCCTGTAGGGATTTTCGTCCTCGAAAATCTTACCGTTAAAAAGGTTAGGGTGTTGGTCTCTCATAGTCTCCTCGGGCTCCCATGTGGCTTTTTCTACCCCATGTCTATGCCATAGTACATTCACGAGTTCTTTACTTTATTTCTTAATTGGTTGACCTCTTGGGCCAAGATCTTAACCGGCTCTTCGCAATAAGTCATGCCTGATCGAATCTCAACCTCTGTTGGTGAAAGAACGTGAGAAGGGTTAGAACGGTAACAGCGCAACACCAACACATGGAAAACATTGTGGATCTTCTCTAACTCGAATGGCAAGGCTAGTCGATAAGCTACTGGTCCAATTCTCTTAATCACCTCATAAGGTCCAATAAAACGTGGACTTAATTTTCCTTTCTTACCGAATTTGAGGACTTTCTCCCACAGGGATACTTTCAAAAATACCTTATCACTGACTTGAAACTCAATTTTTTTTCGTTTCAAATTCGTGTAAGATTTCCGTCTATCCAAAGAGACCTTCAAATAGTCACAAATTACCTTTACCTTCACTTTAGTCTCTTTGACTAAGATAACCTTATCTAATTTTCTTTAAGTTCGGTCCAATACAAGGGCGTTCGGCACTTTCGCCCATACAAAGCCTCATAAGGCGCCATTTTCAAACTCGACTGATAGCTATTGTTGAAAGAAAACTCTACCAGCAGTAAATACTTTTCCCAACTACCTTAGAATTCAAGGACACAACACCGCAACATGTCTTCAAGAATCTGAATTACTCTCTTCGACTGACTATCTGTAACAGCCCTTACCCATACCCGAGACCGGGACAAGATGCGGGGCATTACCAAAAATTACGAGTTACAAAATTTCATTTAAAATTAAAATCGATCAAACAGAATCATATTGTCCCAATTATGGACCTACGAGGTCCAAAACATGCATTAAAAGCGATTCGAGACTAAATCGAGAAGTTTAGAAAACATTAGGGAATCTCTAGGTTCAAACCTCACATGCCCGTGTGGAGGAAATGCACATGCCCGTGCATATTGGGACACATCTGTGTCCCTTACCCGTGTTGAATTATTGGAATTTATTTTTCATTTTGAACCTACAAGGATTTTCACACGGCCGAGCACACGCCTGTGTCTTTGGCCTGTGTCCCTTACACGGTCTAGACACCCCCGTGTCTAAAAACCTGGACATTCTGTTTATTATGTCATCATTCATTTTGAGGCACACGGCCAAGGCTCATGCCCGTCTGCTAGGCCGTGTCCTCCCTACGGTTGAGACACACAACTGTGTCTCTACCTGTGTGTTTACTACCATGCATACTGACCTAAAATTTTAGGTGCAGGGGACACACAGTCGTTCAACACGCTTCAAGTGACCTAAACCATCCAACTATGACCTAAACCACCTTCAAGTGATTTGGCTACATTTCACATGTCCATTCATGATATACAACATTTAACCATCACATGAAACATTTAAGCATAACATGCACAATTAGTAGGTTTACAACCTACATTAAAATGAGCCATATCCCATGGCCATATACAAAATGAATGAGTATATCATTCAAGCCCTTACATTGGCTAACCAAATGACACATATAAAAAAATGACCAAGAATCCCATACATGCCATTATAACAAACTAAAAGTTTCTATATACCAAAGCAAAACAAGTTGATAGTGTTGACAATGCTCCAACCATCTTCCAATCTTCATGAGTCTGCGAGCTCTGTAAGACAAGGAAAAGAAACGGAGTAAGCATTAACATACTAAGTAAGTTCGTATGAAGAAAAGTAAACTTACCAGACATTTAAATGCACAGTCATTATATGCCATGTCATCCATCAATTATAATTACACTTTTTCCTAACACATACACTGAATCGTCAAGTTAGTCTCAAATATACCAAAATACATAGATGAGCTCATCATATCAAGTACACATTCTAATTCATGTCTTCTCATGACACTTTCACATACATTTGTCCATTGAATCATTGATCTCCGGATGGATATTTCACTGATCCATATTCAATTGTTTCCCCTTTTTGGGAACCATCTCGAGTCTCAATTCATGCAATGGAGTTGCCAGTCCAGGCTAATTTCTCATTATACCATGTACCATAAGGCTTTGCTGGATTGCCAGTCCAGGCTAAATCCTCAATATAACAAACCATTTCTCTTAGAGTCAATCTGGGTGGCCAGTCCAGTATTTATCTAGTCAATTAGGATTACCCATCCAAGTTGAATCCTTTCCATATCAGAATCAATGGATTACCCATTCGAGCTGAATCCTTTTCATCATATTTACTCAAAAAGTTCGTTTCAAGATTACCCGTCTGGGCTAAATTCTTCCTACACTGAGATAAATGGGTTACCCTTCCTGGCTAAATTCTTTCTGTAACACATACAGGATCTCATTTCTCGTGTAATATATCATATCCATCAGGGTACAATAATCCTAATGGATTTTTACCTTTTTCAAACAATTTAGGGATTTAGAGAAATTTCATGTAATTTATCATTCATAAATCACACAATCAATTCAACACTACAATAGATTCAATACATTTAAATATATAACCGGTTGAGTTACACGAACTTACCTGATAGTCGTTCAGGATTCGTTTCTCGGTTATTCCAAAACCTTTCGTTTTTCCACGATCGACCTCCAGATTTGGTTCCTCAGGGTCTATATCAGTGAAGATAGATTATCAATACCTCACATTGTTCATTTCCGTCGTAAAACGTATCCTAGGGTAAAATGACCTTTTTGCCCCTAACCTTTCAAACTTTTTACAATTTAGTCCTAAGGCATGTATAATGAAATGCATGTAATCTCTTGGCTACCTAAGCCTAGTCGAATATTTTTCATACTTATGGCAGTCCACATTTTCCTTCATTTCACATTTTTGTACCCATCTTTACAACTTTTACAAATTGGTCCCTTACACCATATCCATGAAAAACCACTTAGTAAAAGTTGTTTACCATCCTTTAAACTCTCATGTTTCTCCATAAATCATCAAAACACAAGCATCTCATGCATGGTTAAATTTTTAAACATGAACCCTAGCTTGAAATATGGGTAGAAATAGAGAGAGTATGTTACGAGGATCTCAATAATACAAAGAACATTAAAAACGGAGCTAGGGTGCACTTACTATTGAGCATGAAAATGTTGAAAACCCTAGCTATGTTTCTCTTCAAAATTCAGCAGCCATTGAGAAGAAATGGTTGAATTTTGCTTATTTTTTCCCTTTTTTTTAATTTTATTACAAATGACCAAAATGCTCTTCCGTATTAAACTTTCAAAATTTTCCATGCATGCCTATTTTTGTCTAAAAATTTAGAAATTGGGCAAACTGCTATTTAAGACCTTCTAATTAATAATCCAAAGTAATTTCATACAATTTTCTTCTAGAACCAAAGTTTTACAACTTATTTAATTTGGTCCCTAATTACCAATTGGACGCCTTATACTTAGAATTTCTTCATGAAACTTTAACACATGCTTATTTTCATATCCTAGACCTCATAATAATCATAAAAAAATTAGTTTAATGTCAGATTGGTGGTCCCAATACCACTATTCTAACTAGGTCCTATTTTGGGACGTTACATTTCTCCCCTTTAGGGACTTTCGTCCTCGAAAGTCTTACCAGTAAATAGGTTCGGGTATTGACTTTTTATGGCTTCTTCAACTTCCTATATGGCTTCTTCCACTCCATGTCGATGCCATAAAACTTTGACCAAGGCTATATTCTTATTCCTCAACAGTTTCACTTCTCGAGCTAAAATCTTGTCTGGTTCCTCAGTAGGTGAAATGAAATGTGAGGGGTCTGATCTGCATCTACGCAACATAGACACATGGAATACATCATGAATATTTTCTAAATTAGAAGGCAACGCTAATCGGTAGGCTAATGGTCCAACTCTTTCGATAATCTCATATGGTCCGATAAACCTTGGACTCAGTTTGCCCTTTCGACCAAATCTCAAGACCTTTTTCCATGGAGATACTTTCAAGAACACTTTATGTCCAACTTGGAGCTCAATCACTTTTCTTTTCAAATCAGCATATGACTTTTGCCTATCCATTGCCTCTTTCAAGCAATCTCGTATCACTTTTACCTTTTCCTCAGTTTCCTTGATCAAATCAACTCCATGAATCTGGTGTTCTTTGAGTTCTGCCAATACAACGGAGTTCGACACTTCTGGCCGTACAACGCCTCATAAGGTGCCATCTTTCAACTCGTCTGAAAACTATTGTTGTAGGCAAATTCCACCAAAGACAAGTATTTTTCCCAACTACACTGAAATTAAAGGACGCAACACCGTAACATGTCCTCGAGAGTCTGAATCGTCTCTCAGACAAACCATCAGTCTATGGGTAGAATGCCGTACTAAAACTCAGCTTTGTACCCAAGGCTTCTTGTAGTTTCTTCCAAAATCAAGAAGTGAATCTTGAGTCCCTATCTAAAATGACCGACAACGGTATCCCATGTAATCTCACGATCTCAGAAATGTACAAGTCGGCCAACCTATCAAGAGAGTAATCTGTCCGTACCAAAATAAAGTGAGCCAACTTCGTTAGTCTATCAACCACAACCCAAACAACATCTTTCTTTTTTGCTGTCAACGGTAATCTAGTCACGAAATCCATGGTAATCCTATCCCACTTCCATTCGCAGACCATCAAAGGCCGCAATAAACCCGAAGGTACTTGGTGTTCAGCCTTGACATGTTGACATATTAAGCATTTCGACACAAATTCAGAGATGTCTCTTTTCATACCATTCCACTAGTACATTGTTTTTAAATAGATAGACGACTATCATGTGCCTCTTGCAAAATTTTCCATATAAGTTCATCATCATTGTGTACACAGACCCTATCTCGAAACATCAAGCAACCATTAGGACCAATCTAAAAGTCTGATCCAACGCTCGTCTCACATTGTGCTCTCTTGACTTACAAGTCACTATCATTGATCTGAGCTGCGCAAATTTCTTGGAGAAAGGTCAGTTTAGCTCTTAACTCTGCCAAAACCAAACCATCATCAGACAATGCCAATCGTGTGTTCATACCCCTCAATGCAAACAAGGACTTCCTACTCAAGGCATTGGCAACCACATTCGCCTTTTCCAGGTGATAATCAATTATCAGCTCATAATCTTTCATCAGCTCTAACCATCTCCGCTATATCAGATTCAATTCCTTTTGAGTCATCAAGTACTTCAAACTTTTGTGATTAGTGAATACGCGGTAAGTTTCACCATACAAATGGTGTCTCCAAATTTTCAAGGCAAATACAATGGCAGCCAACTCTAAGTCATGTGTTGGATAATATTTCTCGTGCGGCTTTAGTTATCTTGTAGAATAGGCTATTACTTTTCCCTCTTGCATAAGCACGCAACCCAGTCCATTCAAGGATGCATCACTATAGACTATGAATTCTTTTCCCGGCTCGAGTTGCACTAAAACTGGAGCTTCAGTCAACAATGTCTTCAATTTCTTGAAACTCTATTGACACATTTCTAACCATTCAAACTTAACGTCTTTTTGCAATACCTCGTCAAAGGAGTCGCAATCATTGAAAATATTTTCACGAAGCAGAGATAGTAACCGGCAAATCCCAAAAAGCTTCAAACATCAGTTACATTCTTCGACGACTTCCATTCGACAATAGCAGATATCTTACGTGGATTAACTCAAATACCTTCACCCAAAACAATGTGACCCAAGAATCCTACCTCTCGGAGCCAAAACTCGCTCTTGCTAGATTTAGCATACAACTGTTTGTCCCATAAAGTCTGTAAAATAGTTCCCAGATGTTCCGCATGTTCAGTCTCATCCTTGGAATAAATCAGGATATCATCAATAAATACAACAACATACTTGTCTCAGTATGGCTGAAATATCCCATTCATCAAGTCCATAAACATAGCCGGAGAATTCGTCAATCCAAAAGGCATCACAAGAACTTCGTATTGGTCATACCTTGTTCTGAAAGTAGTCTTAGGCACGTCAGACTCCTTAACTCGTAACAGATAATAGCTAGATCTCAAATCTATTTTGGAAAACACAGTGGCTCCCCTCAACTGGTCAAACGGGTCATCGATCCTTGGCAATGGATACTTATTCTTAATAGTTACCTTGTTGAGTTGGCGGTAATCTATACATAGCCTCTTCGAACCATCTTTCTTCTTTACAAATAATATAGGCGCACCCCAAGGCGAAAAGCTTGGTCTTGCGAAATCCTTATATGTCAGCTCTTGCAACTGTGCTTTTAACTATTTCAACTCGGTGTGAGCCATCCTGTACGGGAAAAAGAAATAGGTGTTGTTCCTGGCACTAGCTCAATACCAAATTCTACTTCTATAGCAGGAGGTAAATCAAACAACTCTTTCGGGAACACATCCAGGTACTCGCATACTATCGATATCGACTCAATCCTCAACTTCGATTCCTTAAAGTTCAGTATAAAAGCAAGGTAAGCTTCATACCCTTTTTTTATATACCTTTGAGCCATCATTGAAGTAATCACAACCGATGGTGTATTCGACTCACTTGAATCAACTCGAAGAATTTCACCATCTGAGCATTTCAATTAAATATACTTACTACCACAATTTACAATCACATCATGCACAGCTAACCAATCCATGCCAAGTATTACATCAAACTCATCGAAGGGAAAAATCTTAAGGTTAGCCAGAAAACAATGACCTTGGATCGTCAAAGGACAATTCTTACAAACATTATCTACTAATACAGACTTGCCTAGAGGGTTTGACACCTTAATCACAAACTCCGTAGGTTCTACAGACATATTCATGCTAAACACCAATTCATGAAAATATACGATTGGGTCAATCCTGGGTCAATCAAGGCAATAGCATGTACATTATGAAGAGATAATGTACCCATAATGACATCAGGAGCTGAGGCTTCCTCTCTAGCGGGTATAGCATAAGCTCTTGCCAGACCTTGAGCCTTTGATCTGGTAGTAGAGTCCTTCACAACATTACGGCCATTGCTGGTACTTCTGGGATATCTCAGAGGCTTGCCTTGAGAGATAGGAACATTTGGTTTTAGAGTTGGCTCGATCTCCCTGTCATTTCGCTCTGGACAATCTTTAAGGAAATGGTCGAGAGAACCACACCTAAAGTATGCTCCACTTCTCTTTCGGCCTTCTCTGAAATGGAGTTTATTACAGTTGTTACACCACAGCTTTTGATTTCCCACACTCCCCACACTAACCGTCATGGGAGGGAGAGACCGCGGATTGGGGCGTTTAAAGCTTCTTGCTTTACCCGAATATCCCACTACTGAAGTAGAACATTCTTGATGGCTTCTCGACTTCGTTGTGGGAGCTGTGTATGTATTATCCGTGAATCTTTTACTCAGAACTCGAGCTTTCCTCTTTGTTTGCTTCCTTTCATTACTTAACTCTACAACTTTCTTGGCTCTGTTGGCCAGCACAGTGAATTCTCTTATCTCAAGTACTCCAATCAATAGTTTAACATCCTTGTTTAGTCCTTCCTCGAAGTTCTTACACATTTCCGCCTTAGTTTGGACCCACTCTCGAACATACTGGCTCAATTGGACAAATTTCCGTTCGTATTCTGACACAGTCTAATTTCCTTGCTTGAGTTCCAGAAATTGTTTTCTTTTCTAGTCTAGAAACCTTTTACTAACATACTTCTTTTTAAACATACTTCTTTTTAAACTCAGCTTGGAAAAACTCCCATGTAATATTTTCCTTCAGTACCACTGAGGATATAGTTTTCCACCAGTGGTATACAATATCCTTCAAAAGAGATACAGCACACTTTAAGCATTCCTTGGGTGTACACGATAACTCGTCCAAAACTCGTATAGTGTTCTCAAGCCAAAACTCAGCTCGTCCAACATCATTATCGATCTTAGCCCTAAATTCCTCTGTTCTATGTTTCTTAAGTTTATCCACTGGGGCATTAACAATTCTTACGGGTGCCATACCTTGTGGCACTTCTTCTTTAGGTTGAGCAGGGGGCAGAGGAGGTCATGGTATATTGGGGTGATTTCTCAGGTAATCCCCAAGCCACCCATCCATCATCTCGAAAAAAGCAGCTTTTTCCTTTTCCTGGCCCTCAAACATAGGCCTTCTACTACTACTAGAAGTAGTTCACTATAGGAAATTGGAGCATGGCTCTCGGCTCCCTCGAACTCATCTTGGGCTTGATCGAAAGTCATTTACTATATTCAAATATGATTATAAAGGTTAGAAGACATCACACTATCATAACTTGTATAATAGCATGTATAGCAAACTCATTACATGGTACGTTAGTCTGAGAATCAACTAAACCGTAGCTCTGAAACCACTAAATGTAACACCCGTTACCCATACCTGAGATTGGGATAAGATAACGGGCATTACCAAAAATTACGGGTTATAAAATTTTATTTCAATTTAAAATCGATCAAATAGAATTATATTGTCCCAATTATGGACCTACGAGGTCCAAAAGATGCATTAAAAGCGATCCGAGACTAAGCCGAGAACTTTAGAAAACTTTAGGGAATATCTAGGTTTAAACCTCACACGCCCGTGTAGAGGCAATGCAGACGCCCGTGTCCCTTACCCGTGTTGAATTATTGGAATTTATTTTTCATTTCAAACCTACTGGGGTTTTCACACGGCTGAGCACATGCCTGTGTCTCTGGCTCATGTCCCTCACGTAGCCTAGACAAGCCTATGTCATCACCCGTGTCAAAAAACCTGGACATTCTTTTTATGACGTCATCAGTCATTTTTGAGGCACACTGCCAAGGCTCACGCCCGTGTCCTAGGCAGTGTCCTCCACACGGTTGAGACACACGGTCGTGTCTCTACCCGTGTGTTTACTACCATGCATACTGACCTAAAATTTTAGGTGCAGGGGACACACGGTCGTACAACACGCCCATGGGGACTGACCATGTGTCACACACGGCCTAGACACAGGCCCGTGTGTCTACCCATGTGGACCTTTTTGTAGGCTATATTCCAAGCCTTTAGTCACCCTCAAACATCTATACACCCTAATATGTTCCTTGGACATCTATCATGGTATAAATATACCTTTATAACCTTCTTAGTCAAGGTCATGGATGTTGCTTCAAGTTTTTTCTTAACCTATATTGATAGTACCCTCTTTGTTTTAGGGTTACCATCATCAATTATGACCTAAACCATCATCAAGTGATTTGGCCACTTTTCATGTGTCCATTCATGATATAGAACATTTAACCATCACATGAAACATTTAAGCATAACATGCACAATTAGTTGGTTTACAACCTACATTAAAATGAGCCATATGCCATGGCCATATACAAAATGATGAGCATATCATTCAAGCCCTTACATTGGCTAACCAAATGACACATATAATAAAATGACCAAGAATCCTATACATGCCATTATAACAAAATAAAAGTTCCTATATACCAAAGCAAAACAAGTTAATAGTGTTGACAATACTCCAACCGTCATCTAATCTTCACGAGTCCGTGAGCTCTGTAAGTCAGGGAAAAGAAAGGGAGTAAGCATTAACATGCTTAGTAAGTTCGTATAACGGAAAATAAACTTACCAGACATTTAAATGCACAGTCATTATATGCCATGTCATCCATCAATTATAATTACACTTTTTCCTAACACATACACTCAATCATCAAGTTAGTCTCAAAGATACCAAAATACATAGATGAGCTCATCATATCAAGTACACATTCTAATTCATGTCTTCTCATGACACTTTCACATATATTTTTCCATTGAATCATTGATCTCCCGATGGATATTTCATTGATCAATAATCAATTGTTTACCCTTTTTGGGTACCATCTCGAGTCTCAATTTATGCAATGGAGTTGCCAGTCTAGGCTAATTTCTCATTATACCATGTACCATAAGGCTTTGTTGGATTGCCAATCCAGGCTAAATCCTTAATAAAATAGAGCATTTCTCTTAGAGTCAATCTGGGTGGCCAGTCCAGTATTTATCTAGTCAATTAGGATTACCCATCCGGGCTGAATCCTTTCCATACCAGAATCAATGGATTACCCATCCGGGTTGAATCCTTTTCATCATATTTACTGAAAGTTCGTTTCAGGATTACCCATCCGGCCTAAATCCTTCCTACACTGAGATCAATGGTTTACCCTTCTGGGATAAATCCTTTCTACAACACATGCAGGATCTCATTTCTCGGTAATATATCATATCCATCAGGGTACAATAATCCTAATGGATTTTTACCTTTTTTCAAACAATTTAGGGATTTAGAGAAATTTCATGTAATTTATCATTCATACATCATACAAAAAATTCAACACTACAATATATTCAATACATTTAAACATATAACCGGTTGAGTTACACGAACTTACCTAATAGTCGTTTCGGATTCGTATCTCGGTTATTCTGAAACCTTTCGTTTTACACGGTCGACCTCTGAAATTATTTCCTCAGGGTCTATATTAGTGGAAATAGATTATCAATACCTCACATTTTTCATTTCCGTGCTAAAACTTATCCTAGGGTAAAATGACCATTTTGCCCTTAACCTTTTACACTTTTTACAATTTAGTCCTAAGGCATGTATAATGAAATGCATGTAATTTCTTGGCTACCCAAGCCTAGCCATATATTTTCATACTTATGGTAGCCCACATTTTGCTTCATTTTACATTTTTGTACCCATCTTTACAACTTTTACAAATTGGTCCCTTATGCCATATACATGAAAAACCACTTAGTAAAAGTTGTTTACCATCCTTTAAACTCTCATATTCCTCCATAAATAATCAAAACACAAGCATCTCATGCATGATTAAATTTCTAAACATGAACCCTAGCTTGAAATATGGGTAGAAATAAAGAGAGCATGTTATGAGGATCTCAAAAATATGAAGAACGTTAAAAACGGGGCTAGGGAGCACTTACTATTGAGCTTGAAAATGTTGAAACCCCTAGCTATGGTTTCTCTTCAAAATCTGGCAGCCATGGAGAAGAAATAATTGAATTTTCCTTTTTTTCCCTTTTTATTAATTTTATTACCAAATGACCAAAATGCCCTTCCTTACTAAACTTTCAAATTTTTCCATGCATGCACATTTTTGTCCAAAAACATAGAACTTGGGCAAATTACTATTTAAGACCTCCTAATTAATAATCCAAAGCAATTTCATACAATTTGCTTCTAGAACCAAAGTTTTACAACTTATTCAGTTTGGTCCCTAATTACCAATTGGACACCTTATACTTAGAATTTCTTCATGAAACTTTAACACATGCTTATTTTCATATCCTAGACCTCATAATAATCATAAAACAATTATTTTAATGTCAGATTGGTGGTCCCAAAACCACTATTCTGACTAGGTCCTATTTTGGGATGTTACACCGTCGATTTGCGGTTAGAAAGCCGTGCTAAAATTCAACTTTGTCCCTAAAGCTTCTTGTAACTTTTTCCAAAATTGCAAGGTAAAACTCAGATCTCTATCCGAAATAATCGACAAGGGCACTCTGTGAAGTCTCACAATTTCAGAAACGTACAAATCGGCCAACTTCTCAAGTGAATAGTCTGTACGCACCTATATAAAATGAGCTGACTTTGTTAACCTATCAACCACAACCCATATGGCATTTTTTTTCCTCGGCGTCAAAGGCAACCCAGACACAAAATCCATAGTTATACGGTCCAACTTCTACTCGGGAACCATGACAAGCTGAAATAATCCCGAAGATTCTTGGTGTTCGGCTTTTACTTGCTGGCAAATTAGGGATTTAGAAACAAATTTTGAAATGTCTCTTTTCATCCCCGACCACCAATACATTTTCTTCAAGTCATGGTACATCTTCACACTACCCGGATGGATAGACAAACAACCACTATGTGCCTCTTGCTAAATTTTCTGAATAAGCTCATTAGTTTTAGGTACACAGATCCTATCCCAGAACATCAAACCATCATCGGTACTAATCCAAAAATTTGATTCATTAACCGTCTCACACTGAGCCATCTTGGCTTGCAAATCTTTATCCCTTTTCTGAGCTTCACAAATCTCTTGAAGAAACATTCGTCTAGCTCTCAACTCCGCTAGAATCGAACCATCCTCAGTTATAAACAACTGAGTATTCATAGCTCTCAAGGCAAACAATGACTTCCTACTCAATGCATCTGCAACCATGTTCGCCTTTCCCGGGTGACAGTTTTTCATACAATTACAAGTGGTGTCTCCAAATCTTTAATGCAAATACGATGGCAGCCAGTTCTAAACCATGTGTTTGATAGTTTTTCTCATGTGGCTTCAATTGTCTTGAGGCATACGCTATTACCTTGCCTTCTTGCATAAGAACACATCCCAATCCATTCAAGGATGCATCGCTATACACTACGAATTCTTTTCCTGGTTCTGGTTGCATTAAGAATGGTGCTTCAGTCAATAGTGCTTTTGGTTTCTCAAAACTTTGTTGGCACTTCTCTGTCCAGTCAAACTTGATATCTTTCTGTAGCAACCTCATCATCAAAGTAGCAATCATGGAAAATCCTTTAACAAATTGTCTGTAGTATCTGACTAAGCCTAAATCCTTTAACAAAACGTCTGTAGTATCCAGCTAAGCCTAAAAGGCTTCTAATCTTTAATACATTCCTCGACGGTTTCCACTCAACAATAGCCGAAATCTTACTTGAGTCAACTCTAATCCCATCACCCGACACAATGTGTCCCAAAAATCTGACCTCTCGAAGCCAAATTTCACTTTTACTAAACTTGGAATACAGCTACTTATCTCTCAAAGTCCTCAAAATAGTTCTCAAAAGCTTCGCATGTTCATTCTCATCGTGAGAATAAATTAATATATCATCAATAAAAGCCTAAATAAATTTTTCCATGTATGGCCGAAAAATACAGTTCATTAAATCCATAAACACTGCAGAGCATTCGTTAAGCCAAAGGGCATTACAAGGAACTCATAATGGCCATACCTCGTCCGAAATGCGGTTTTCGGCATATCTTGCTCCTTAACTCTCAGCTGGTAGTAACCAGACCTCAGGTCTATCTTAGAAAACAACATGGCTCCCTTTAATTGATCAAACAAATCGTCAATCCTTGGCAAGGGATACTTGTTCTTTACTATTACCTTGTTAAGCTGCCGGTAATCTATACAAAGTCTCATTGAACTGTACTGCTTTTTCACAAAAAGCACCAGAGCACCCCACGGGGAGTAACTAGGTCTTGCGAAACCTTTATCCGTTAATTCTTGTAACTGATCCTTCAACTCCTTCAATTCTGTCGGAGTCATTTTATACGGGGCAATTAATATAGGCACAGAACTAGGGACCAGCTCAATACCAAATTCGACTTTCCTAGTAGGAGGCAATCCGGGCAACTCTTTTGGAAACACATTCAAAAAATCACATACTACTGGCACTGAATCAATCTTTACTTCTGGTACTTGGTTATTCAACACAAACACAAGATAAGACTCATACCCTTTTCTCATATAACTCTGAGCTATCATAGAAGATATCACTACAGGCAAGCTATCCGGTTCACCTGATTCAACTCGAAGAATATCCCCATTTTCACACTTCAGTTCAACGAAGTTTCTTCTACAATTTACTATCACATCATGAGCGGTCAACCAATCCATACCAAGAATTATGTCAAATTCATTAAATGGCAACAACATGAGGTTAGTTGGAAAATAATGACTTCTAACCGACAAGGGACAATTTCTACATATTTGGTCAACTAACACATGATTGCCTAATGGGTTTGACACCTTTAGGACAAATTCTGTAGACACGACAGGCATATTCATACTAGACGCCACATTCACACAAATATACAAATGGGTAGATCACGGATCAATCAAAGCAACAATAGAGATATTATGAAGAGAAAAAGTACTCGTAATCACATTTGGGGATGAAGCCTCTTCGCGAGTGCGAATGGCATAAGTCCTTGCAGGCGCTCTACCCTTGGACCTCACGGCAGGATCTCTAGGTGTGGCTCTACTGCTAGCCCCACTTCCCGGGTTCTTTTGTGGTCTACCCCTCAAAGGGGCGTTACCCAACCTCACACCTTGATTCCTATCTTTCTCAACCATCTCAAGCCAGTTCTGAATGAAGTGATCTAGTGATCCACATTTGAAACAGCCTCTATCATTCCCTCGACACTCACCGAAGTGATGTCTACCACACTGTGACCATTCTAGTCTATTCGGTCGAGCGCTACCAACACTCGCGATAGAAGTGGTTTGAGCTTTAGACACAGTGTACTGCTTACTCCTATTTCTATCAGAGAACCCAACTGAAGCATTGGATCAAGTAGTAAACTCTCTCGACTTCTTAGACGAGGATTGAAATGATTTCCCCATCTGTATTTTCTTTGAGTCACGAGACTCAATATCAGCTTTTCTTTGCTCTTTGGACAATTCTTCAGCCTTACAAGCTCTCTCAACAAGTACCACAGACTCCCTTAATTCTAGAATACCAACTAATAATTGAATGTCTTCATTTAATCTATCCTCAAACCTCTTACACATGATGGCTTCGGTGTATATGCACTCTCGAGCGTATTTTCTGAGCCTCACAAACTCATGCTCATACTCCATTACTGTCTTTGGGCCTTGCTTTAACTCATGAAATTCCTTTCTTTTCTGGTCGATAAATCTCTGGCTAATATGCTTTTTTCGAAACTCTTCCTGGAAGAATTCCCAAGTTATCATTTCCTTCGGTACAACTGACACAAGGATGTTCCATCATTGGTAAGTTGAGTCTCGTAAGAGTTGTACAGAACACTTCATGCACACCTTAGATGTGCAAGACAATTTGTCGAATACCCTGATGGTATATTCAAGCCAGAACTCTACTCTTTATGGGTCATCATCTATATTCACTTGAAACTCCTCAGTCTCTTGCTTCTGAATTCTATCTGTAACACCCCAAACCCGGCCTAGACGTTATGGTCGTATCTGGTGCGTCACATTGAAGTGTTTTAGTGAAAACTGTGTTTTCATTGAAAACCCTTCTTAAAATAAAGAAACCTTAACTATCTTTAAATAAAACTCATTTCCAACACTTGTTTAAAATATATGATTTTATGAAAATATGTCATTTTAAAATGTAGTTGCGGAAACGTAGAAGTGACATACTATAGTTTAAGAAACCATGCTCAACTCCTTATAATTACGTCACATAAAAATGATAATAATCCAAATAATAACAAAATGGAAGGCCTTATTACAATCCAATTTGAAATCACTTAATAATCAGAAACTTATATGCTTTAAAATGAAAAAAAATGTCTAAATTGTCTTGCTAGCTGGCCACCCAGAGTCCCTCCAAACATTGAATCTCCTACTGAGCATCACTTGAAAATAAAATAAAAAGGGGGGCGTGAGTTTTCGCAAACTCAGTGTGTACAACCCTCGACGGAAAACAAGCATTCAAAAATCATCATACATCAAACATGCAATGCAATCCCATTCAAATTATCCATCCGCTACACTCTAGCTCCGTCCCCCATCACACCATGTGGGGATATAAATATCGACCCACCTAGCACACACACCAATGGTAGCCCGGTTGCGAAAGTACCTTCATTTACATATTGGGCTTTAAAAGCCGTTGGTGGATCCATGATTGTCAGGCAACGATGCGATCCTCATATAGTTCCTACGTACCATAATTCCCACCCTATATGCAACCTAAGCAGAACATCATATGTATGCATGTCACATCCACAAAACTTACATTCAACATCTAGGGGTATTTCGGTTATTTTTTCCCTTAGGGCATTTCGGTAATTTTCCCTTAATTACGGTTTTCACTTAGCTTGGCCCATGAACAAGCCCCGCGAGCTAAGGTGAATGAATAATATGCACCAGTTAGGATTTCAGAGAAGAGGAGGTGGGTCGTTAAGACCGCTTAAGTACCAAGCTCTCCCTAGATCTAATCCTAGACATGCACATACCCGTTACCACACATTAACCCTATGACTTGTCAACGGTCTCAATTAATTAATTAAGTTTTATGTAGTCATCATATACTAGGCCCAATACCGCTACATACATGCATATAGCCCACTAGGCCCAATCTTATTCAAATGGCCCATCTAACCCAGTTAATATTCTTATGGCCCACTAGGCCCAATTCACCTTCATATGGCCCATTAGGCCCAAATCATATTATACTCATGCTTACATACAAATTTTATAACACATAGCATCACTTATCAATCTTTGCCTACTATGGGCCCAACAGCCCATCAGGCCCATTTAGCCTATTCTGGCCCATTTGACCAATTCTCAACCCAAGTCCATGGAATCACCCGTGGCCCTCAAGTAACCTATCGGTTTCCTCTTCACGAGTTTTCGTGCACTCGTGTGACTACTGTCGTCCAACTTTTGGCTTTTCGGTATTTTGGCTTTTCAGCATTGCAGCTTTTGCCGATTCATTGTGTGTGTGCAGTGTATGTACACACCTGATAAGCAAGCGTGATGCGATCTCCTTAGCCCAAACCTACAATCGATATCACTTAAAGATTAATCTCACATACTTATCAAATACCTTACCAAAAGTCGGAATCTCACCTTAACCTTACCTTGCGCAATAAGTATAACTGCCTCTTCACTAACCACAATAAACTCCTAGATTTGCACCAATTGTAACTATTAAAACCAGAATAATAGGTGACTCATATCCAACACAAGCCCCCTTACCTTACTATGGCTATTCTGCCAACCTTAGCCAATGGATGAGGAATACTTACCAAAACTGCAACACCTAAGGAGCAATTTGGCAATGAGCGAAGATCCGAGATCCGATACTAATTCCCTACCACAGTTGATTAGAAAGAGTGAGGGACAATATTCGATACTTAGCAAAGAATCCGATTGGGAGAATAACACTTACACTAGATTTGACCGAAGTAGAAGGAGTAGTGATTGCACCAAGGGTACTCGGCCAAAGAGGTTTGGCCCCGTTACGATTTGTATGGTAAAAGAGAGTTATTCAGCTCCAAGGAAAAAGAAAGAAAAGTCAGCAATGAGGTAGAGGAAGAATAGAATTCGGCACAAGGAAGGAGAAAAAGAAAAGAAAGGAGAGGGTTTCCGACTTTTAAAGAAACGAGTTTCTGGTAACAGGGTGAAGGAAATTCGGTCATTAGCCTCATACCCTAGCATTCGGCACCTATTTATAAGCCTTATAGCCAAATTGTCCCATGCCCAATTCCCCATTCGGCTCCATTACCTCTCCCTTCTTATCTCCTCATTTTTCTCCCTGATAACCCCTTGATCCTTTCCTTAATTTTCTCTCCTGAACACTTCCCTTAGAGTCCATTTTCACGCCACTTCCATCCTTCTAGAAGGCCAAAATTAAACTTTTAAAAACACTAAGCTAGGAATCAAACCTTGAACCTCCTTGCTAACTATTAATGCCACCTCCCTACACTCTAAGTGGCGTCACTTAGCCACTCTTTTACAAGGCTTTTTGATACTATTTTCCCTAACTTTATTTAAAAGCCCAACTACTTGCCAGCCCTGATTCTTTTAACACCTAAACTATAATTTCATTTATTCCTAGGTTTGAACTCAAACCTTAACTAAGACCTGCTAAAATTATTGCTTGGATAAGAATATTAAACACAATTTTTATCAAAACCGAAACCAAAAAAGTTCGGGATTTCTGGATTTTTGGGTTTCGGGATTTTTGAGGCATTACGACTCTACCCCCTAAAAGAAATTTCATCCTCGAAATTCCCAACTACTAACACAAACTACCACACCACACTTCTGCTGCGCACTCTAATTCCAAATTAGGTAAATAGCACACTATGGGTAAGTACGTACCATTATTCGCCTCTAGAGCGTCTCCATCCTCTTGACGACGTGCTGCATAGGCCAAAGCTGGCTGCCTCGCCTTAGCATGATTAGCACCTCTGCCTGGTTATCCACGACCTAAACCGTTTCCACCCCTAGCCTGATCACGGCCTCTCAGCGGTAGCTGACCACCCTTCGGTGGCTGTACACCACCTCGGTCCACGACTGGCACCTGAGCTAACATTCTAGGGCAATTCTTGATCCTATGCTCCATAGATCCACAAGCTAGACAAGCTTCTGTCGTCTTCCAACACTCGCCTACATGACCTTTCCCACAATCAGCACAAAGTGGTACCCCTAGATTAACAGCAGGGGGCCCTACTCTATCTGGCCCATTAACTCTTGCTCAAGCATTAGGCATCTGTCCTACACCAGGAGTCTCAGCCTCCCTCTAATTCTTACCCCTTTCTTTCTTCCGATTTAAGCGCTCAGTGTGTTTTACCTCCTCTGCTATCTTTGCCTTCTCCACCAACTCTGAGAAACTCGCTCCCTTTGTGGAGCTATCAGTACCCTGAGGCTATCTCTAAGTCAATCCTCAAACCTCATGCAACGCTCATACTCCGTTGCCACCATTACTCTTGCATGCCTACTAAGGCGTAAAAACTCCGCCTCATACTCCGCCACCAATTTGTTCCCTTGGGTCAAATTCAGGAACTCCTTCCTTCTAGCATCCACATAGCTTGAACCCACATACTTCCCTAGGAATGCAGCTTTGAAAAACTCCCAAGTGACCCGCTCTGGTTGGGTGCCCTCTTTTGTTCCGGTGAATAGTCTAGGTCCTCCATTATCCTTTCAGTGGCCTCTAACCAATATTCAGCCATGTTTGAAGCCACACCAGCCATGCCCTTAAAGATTTCAGCCCCGTTCGATTGCAGTCGCTCCGAAATGGACCCCCGATTTCTAGTGCCATTGTTGGGCCCAGCGACCCTTTCCAAAATTCTCAGCATTGCCTGTGACAATGCATCTTCTCTCACGGCCCAATCATACGATCCATTCCCAGCTATAGGTGAGGCCAGAGCCTCTTCTACTCCAACATCGGGCATATGTCCCGATGCTGACGATTCAACCCTAACGCTTCTGCGGCCACGGCCCCTTGTACTTCTTCTAGCACTCATCGTCGATTCGCGTATTATCTGAATTAGAAATTTTTATGAAGTTTTAGTTAGTTTAATAATTACACCGATGTTTTATGAAAATATTTAAAGAGAAGATTGTTTTTGAAAATCCTCTACAGTTTCCAGATCGTACGGGCTTTAGTTCCATTCTAACAAATTCATCTAAAGTAGCCCTCTAACTATCTACTGTACAATTTAAACAAATTTAAGAATACAAGTACTTACTTGGTTCGACATCAGAGACTCGGTGTGCCGCTCAGTAAGACTTCCCCTTTTCCAAATCAATGTAAATTTTTTTTAAAACACAAAAAGAAATCAAGTAATAAGGCCCACTTCATAGCTCGAGTTTTGCAACCTAGGCTCTAATACCACTAAATGTAACACCTTAAACTCGACCCAGACGTTATGGCCGTATCTGGTATGTTACATTGAAGTGTTTTAGAGAAAACTGTGTTTTCATTGAAAACCCTTCTTAAAATAAAGAAACTTTAACTATCTTTAAATAAAACTCCTTTCCAACACTTGTTTAAAATATATGATTTTATGAAAACATGTCATTTTAAAATTTAGTTGCGGAAACGTAAAAAAGACTACTATAGTTTAAGAAACCATGCTCAACTCCTTATAATTATGTCACATAAAAATGATAATAATATAAATAATAACAAAACGGAAGGCCTTATTACAATCCAGTCTGAAATCAGTTAATAACCATAAACTTATATGCTTTACAATGAAAAAAAAAGGTCTAAATTGTCTTGCTAGCTGGCCACCTAGAGTCCCTCCAAACATTGATCCTCCTACTGAGCATCACCTGAAAATAAAATAAAAGAGGGGGATGAGTTTTCACAAATTCAGTGTGTACAACACTCGACGGAAAACAAGCATTCAAAAATCATCATACATCAAACATGCATTGCAATCCCATTTAAATTATTCATCCGCTACACTCCAGCTCTGTCCCCCATCACACCATGTCGGGATATAAATATCGACCTACCCAGCCCACACACCAATGGTAGCCCGGTTGCGAAACTACCTTCATTTACATAGTGGGCTTTAAAAGCCGTCGGTGGATCCACGATTGTCAGACAACCATGCGATCCTCATATACTTCATTCGTACCATAATTCCCACCCCATATGCAACCTAAGCAGAACATCATATGTACGCATGTCACATCCACAAAACTTACAATCTACACCTAGGGGTATTTTGGTCATTTTTGCCTTTAGGGGCATTTTGATAATTTTCCCTTAATTACGGTTTTCACTTACCTTGGCCCATGAACAAGCCCCGCGAGCTAAGGTGAATGAATACTATGCACCAGGTAGGATTCCAGAGAAGAAGAGGTGGGTCATTAAGACTATTTAAGTACCAAGCTCTCCCTAGATCCAATCCTAGACATGCATATACCCGTTGCCACACCTTAACCCCATGACTTGTCCACAGTCTCAATTAATTAATTAAGTTTTATGTAGTCATCATATACTAGGCCCAATACCCCTACATACATGCATATAGCCGACTAGGCCCAATCTTATTCAAATGGCCCATCTAGCCTAGTTAATATTCTTATGGCCCACTAAGCCCAATTCACCTTCATATGGCCCGTTAGGCCCAAATCATATTATACTCATGCTCACATACATATTATACTCATGCTCACATACAAATTTTCTAACACATAGCATCACTTATCAATCTTTGCCTACTATGGCCTAACAGCCCATTAGGCCCATTTAGCCCATTCCAGCCCATTTGGCCAATTCTCAACCCAAGTCCATGGAATCGCCCGTGGGCCTTAGGCAACCTATCAGTTTCCTCTCCACGAGTGTTCGCGCACTCGTGTGACTACCGTAGCCCAACTATCAACTTTTCGGCATTTTAACTTTTTAGCTTTTCAGTATTTTGGCTTTTATCGATTCATTGGGTGTGTTCAGTGTATGTACACACCTGGTAAGCAAGCGTGATGTGATCTCCTTAGCCCAAACCTACAATTAATATCACTTAAATATTAATCTCACATACTTATCAAATACTTTACCAAAAGCTGGAATCTCACCTTAACCTCACCTTACGCGATAAGTATAACAGCCCCTTCACTAACCACGATCAACTACTAGATCTGCACCAATCATAACTATTAAAACTAGAATAATAGGTGACTCGTATCCAACACAAGCCCCCTTACCTTACTATGGCTATTCGGCCAGCCTTAGCCGATGGATGAGGAATACTTACCAAAACTGCAACACCTAAGGAGCAAATCGGCAATGAGCTAAGATTCGAGATCCGATACTAATTCCCTACCACATTTGATTAGAAAGAGTGAGGGACAATATTCGACACTTAGCAAAGAAACCGATTGGGAGAACAACACTTACATTAGATTTGACCGAAGTTGAAAGAGTAGTGATTGCACCAAGGGTACTTGGCCAAAGAGGTTCGGCCCCTTTACGATTTGTATGGTAAAAGAGAGTTATTCGGCTCCAAGGAAAAAGAAAGAAAAGTCAGCAATGAGGTAGAGGAAGAATAGAATTCGGCACAAGGAAGGAGAAAAAGAAAAGAAAGGCAGAGGGTTTTTGGTTTCTAAAGAAAAGAGTTTCTGGTAACAGGGTGAAGGAAATTCGATCATTAGCTTCATACCCTAGCATTTAGCACCTATTTATAAGCCTTATAGCTGAATTGTCCAATGCCCAATTCCCTATTCGGCTCCATCACTTCTCCCTTCTCAAATCTGCACTGGACTCGATTTCTAAAATTTCCTTACCTCGCTTACCTTCGGGATCATGTAGTGTGATTTCATCTTTGCCTAAGTTGATCGTATGAAAGCGTCTTTCATTTGAGAGGTATTGAAGTTGAAAGTTATCTTTCGATCTTTCGGGAACCTGAAATGTAGCAACACAAGAAAAATTCATATCTTGGTTAGTGGAAACATTCCTCACTAGCCTTTCCTCGTCTTTTTCTTTTGTTTCTTTTTCTAACTCATTTTCTCTTCTTTCTTCAACTTCTTTTTCAATTTTCTTTTCTGTTTCACATTCCTTTTCACTCTCAATCTCTTTTTGCTCTTTTTCATTCTCTTTTTCTTTTTCCTCACTTGTTTTAACAGAATTTCTCAGTTTGATTTGGTCCTCATGGACTTGTTCCGGAGTGAGCAGCACTAAGGTGATTTTCCTTCCTTGATACTTGAAAGAATACCTATTGGTACGACCATCGTAAGTGACCTTTCGATCTAGTTGCCATGGTTCTCCTAGCAACAAATGGCAGGCTTGAATAGGTACTACGTCGCACACGACTTCGTCTTGATACTTACCGATAGAAAAGGCGATGCGCACTTGTTGAGTGACCTTAAATTGGCTTTCGTTGCTAAGCCCTTGTAGTTGATAAGGTCGTGGATGCTTGGTAGTGGTTAAGCAAAGCTTTTCCACCATCGTCGTGCTGGCTACGTTCGAGCAACTTTCACCATCAATAATAACTCTACAAAGCTTACCTTGTACATGGCAGCGAGTATGAAAGAGATGTTCTCGTTGCTGCTCGCTCTTTGGTTTTGCAAAAGAGGGTTGTCCACGATCATGAAGATCATAATCAGTTCTAGGGACACGCCGAGGAGCGCGCCTATGAGCAGGAGGCTGGTTATCCACATCGTCTTTAATTTGATCTCGATATTGAGGCTCTTGATTCAACCGCACCTCATTGATAGTAGCAGTCAACGCTCGAAGTGCAGCAGCCTGTTCGTCCAACTGTTGTTGGAATCTTTTAAATATGTCCTCATTATTATCACCTTTAGACATTTTCAAAAACCTGTAAAAAATAAACACTCAACACTCAAAAATAAAAGTTAGCAAACCTCACCGTTAATCACTCAAAAAGAAAATTCAAATTCTCAATGAGGTAGAATTCAATCTTGTGAGTTCTTTATCAGAGTTTATATCAACCAATTAGAGAGTGTGAACCAGACTACCAAAGAATCCTAATTTGCACTAGGATGCCAAAAACGGACGAGACACCAACTGATTTGTGTTGCACCGAGGAAGAATTGTGCACACTTTAAAAATCCTACTAACACAAGAAACAAGAAGGTGTTAGATAGTGTAAAGGAAAATAAAGGCAAACAAATGAAAACCTACAGCTAAGAATCAATAGAATTGCTGAAAACAGAAAACCCGAAAAACTGCGGAGTAACTTGACAACTTCGTTCGAGGTGTTCCCGATCTCCAAAAATCACGAAATTAAATCTGGAGTGTCCTTATATATTGAATTTTTGATCTGAAAATTGTGGGCACCAAATTCAACCCGCTGAATCTTTTTTAAAATTTTTATTGAATTTTGTCTTTTTTGATTTTTTTGACTTTTTTGACTGATTTTTTTGCGGGAATAATTTTTTTATATTCAATCACAGTGCCAAAAACATGTATGTAAAATTTCAGATCAATCGGACAACGTTTACCCACTCAAAAGAATTTTTTTTGAATAATTTTTCTGGGTAAAACTGCTGTTTATGCTTTAAAAAATAGAGATCAGTTTAGAAATCAACCAAGAACACCCAAAACGCCCAAAATCTGATACCAAATGATAGTGGAATGCGCGCGGACCAAGATCAAGTTGCTAAGTCACGGGAAACTCCTACGAAAGCTCTAAACGAACAGATCTGAAATCAAACAAAGAACGAGATTAAATCTGGAAATTTAAAATCTGGAATAAGAACCCTAAAAATCAACAAGATCTAATCAAGGAACGAAACACTTATGAAAGAGGTTTCTTGAAACCAAGAACACGAAATTGATTCCCAAGAATGAATTCCCACAAGCCGAATCTGTCAAAGAACACCAAATCAGCAAGCAAATTAGATCGACCAGAATTTCTTGAAACAAATTAGGGTTTATGCGTCAATGAGAAAGAAAGAAATTGAAGGCATAAAACGGCTATTGAGGCTGAGAAAGCGAGGGCGATCTGCTCAATTGACCACCACGAAAGTTTCCCCTAAGTTTCCACAACCAAATTCACCCAAGAAGAATAAGTGTGCATTCGGCAAGAACCCTAGAATTTGGGGATTTAGGGCTGATTGTCGAACTCCAGCAAAAAAAGTGAAATTGATCAATTCTTTAAAATAAACGAGGGCTAGAAACACAAATAAAACAGCAAATAGATTAGAATTAAGATTCGGCACAAGTAGAATTAAATAAAAGAAATTGAACAGCAAAAATTAAAGGATAAGTCCTAAAGATCCTTGAAATCCCGAAAGATTTCACAAATCTCTTCAAACGGCTCTAATCTCCCCTCCAAAGAATATCGATGGCAAGAAGAAGGTTGAAGATGGCTCCCACAATCAAAAGATTGTTAAAACAACTTCTAAAGAAAGCTCAAGAGAGAATTCTTGGAGTAAACCCCAAAGAAAATTCTGCACTCTAACAAACTGAAATTTAATGTATTGAATGATAATAAGATGTTTTTACAAAGGGTGGCTGGCCAATGCTTATGTAGGCCTCCAACAAATCCTAATCTCACAAGTAACTAATAAAAAAATAAACCTAATTAATAAAATAACAAGGTAAATTCGGCCATGCACTTATATGGGCTGTTTTGGGCCGAATTTTACATGTAATGCTCCTAAAGATTAAAAAATTAAATTAAACAAGTAAGATGTTTACAAATTGGGCTCTTTGACATTTTGGCCTGATTTTCAACTAAGTATGAAGAAATTTCTTGATTGGGCTGGATTTTGGTTATTGGGCCTCGCCTTCAAGAATTTGGGCTCGTGATCCATCTCCTACCAAAATTGGGTCGTTGACGCTCGTAATGGAGATCCAATACGTTTTGGCTGCAAGATTTGGTTTCTTGGACCAAGATTTCCAAGATTTGAAATCTTGATTTTCTTGATTCTTGAAATCTCTTCGAACAGCAAAATTGGGCCAAGATTCGATTTCTTGATTTTCTTGAAAACAAGAAAGTGAATCTTGATTTTCTTGTTCTCTCGTGTATGCATCTAAGGCCTTGCTAACAAGCTCTTGAATGGTTTCATTTAGTTTGGACCGCATTTTTCGGGCCTTTGATCTCGTTATTGGGCCTTGTGGCAATTTGAGCCCATCACGTTCTTGAACTTGGATTGGGCCTTTATGACTCGTATCACCATGCCACCAAAACCGACGTTTCAAATCGTTGTACATTTTCGTACTCCCCGGGTGAATTGACATTCGGCTACAATGGGCTTCGTTCAGAATCATCGAAATGAGTTCCGAATTCCTTGGAACACACAAACGACTTCTGAACCTCAAACAATCATCATCATCAATTTGAAACTCCGATTCCTTGTTCGGAACACACTCAGCCCGTTTTGCAACCAATTCATCGTCGACTTTCTGAGCTTCACGAATTTGATGAATCAATAATGGTTCGGCCTTTAATTCAGCTACTAACACATTGTCGGGTAGAACAGACAAGAGTACATTCATCGCTCGTAAAGCAAACAGTGATTTCCGGCTTAAGGCGTCCGCAACCACATTAGCCTTTCCCAGGTGATAGTCAATGACAAGCTCATAATCCTTTAACAACTCGAGCCAACGTCTTTGTCGCAGATTTAAGTCTCTTTGAGTCATCAAATATTTGAGACTTTTGTGATCCGAAAATACATGGCACTTTTCACCAAATAAGTAATGTCACCATATTTTTAAAGCGAATACGATGGCAGCTAGTTCGAGATCATGGGTCGGATAAATTTTCTCATGTGGCTTTAATTGTCTCGACGCATAGGCCACAACTCGACCTTCTTGCATCAATACGCATAGGACGCATCACTATAAATGACAAACTCTTTGCCTGATTCGGGCTGCACTAGAATTGGAGCTTCGGTCAAATAAGTTTTTAGTTGATCAAAACTTTTCTGACATTTTTCCGTCCATTCGAACTTAACATCTTTTTGAAGTAGCTTCGTCATCGGTGTGGCTATCATCGAGAAACCTTTTACAAACTGTCGGTAGTAACCGGCAAGTCCCGAAAAGCTCCGAACCTCAGTAATATTTCTCGGAGGCTTCCAGTTAAGTATGGCTGAAATTTTGTTCGGGTCAACTCGAATACCCGATGCGGATACCACGTGGCCCAAGAAGCTAACCTCTCTTAACCAGAACTCACACTTACTGAACTTAGCATATAACTGCTTATCCCGTAAAATTTGCAACACTAATCTCAGGTGCTCAGCATGTTCGGTCTCATCTCTTGAATAGACCAAGATGTCATCAATAAACACAACTACGAACCGATCCAAATACTGTCTGAAAATCCGATTCATCAAGTCCATAAATACCGCAGGGGCATTAGTGAGCCCAAACGGCATCACTAAGAACTCATAGTGGCCGTATCTCGTTCTGAAAGCAGTTTTGGGTATATTCGAATCTCGAATTCGCAACTAATAATAACCCGATCTCAAATCTATCTTTGAAAACACTGAGGCTCCCTTTAGTTGATCAAACAAATCATCAATACGCGGTATCGGATATTTATTCTTTATTGTCACTTTATTCAGCTGACGATAGTCGATGCACAACCTCATGGTTCCGTCCTTCTTCTTCACAAACAATACTGGTGCACCCCAATGTGAGAAACTTGGTCGAGCGAAACCTCTATCAGTCAACTCTTGTAACTGAGCTTTCAACTCCTTTAACTCGGTTGGTGCCATACGATACGGAGCTATCGAAATTGGCGTAGTTCCAGGTACAAGCTCAATACCAAACTCTACCTCCCGAACAGGTGGTAAACCAGGTAATTCTTCAGGAAAAACATCTGGGTATTCACAAACCACCGGCACAGATTCGGGTTTCTTTTCTAATTCTTTGTCATCAAGTACATACGCAAGGTATGCTTCGCACCCTTTTCTTACATATTTCTGGGCCAACATTGAGGATATTACAGCTGGAAACCCATCCAAGTCTGTAGACTCAACTCGGATCATCTCGTTATTTGCGCACCTCAAATCCATAGTCTTGCTTTTGCAATTCACAACCGCATCATGCACGGTCAACCAATCCAAACCAAGAATAACATCAAATTCATCAAACGGCAAAAGCATCAAGTCCGCCGGAAAACAGGAACCTCGAATTACTAGGGGACATTTCTTACACACTTTGTCGACAAGCACGTAACAACCCAAGGGATTTGACACCCGAATTACGAACTCAGTAGACTCAATAGGTAAAGTCTTACTAGATGCTAAGGTTTCGCATATATAAGAATGAGTAGAACCAGGGTCAATCAAAGCAATCACATTAGTATCAAAGAGAGTAAAAGTACCGGTAATAACATCTGGCGAGGAAGCATCCTCGCATCCTCGCATGCGCGTATAGCATAAGCCCTAGCAGGAGCGCGAGCCTCGGATCTGGTCGTAGCATCTCTAGATCCTCTCTGACCACCACTAGCATTGCCCGTATTTCTAGATGGTCTACCTCGAGCAGTGGTAGCACCCGATTTCCCACTCTGATTTACATTCTGTTCAGACAACCTCGGGCAATCTTTAATGAAGTGGTCAACTGATCCGCACTTGTAACAGGAGCGGTCATGGAATCTAAACTCCCCGAATGCCATTTACCGCAATATCGACATTCCGTTCTGTCCCGACGATCATTTCCAACATTGGCGACCGAAGTGACTCGTGTGCTCACAGGGGGTCGATCGCGATCTCGTCTAGAGAAACCCGAAGTGTCCCTAGACCGGCCTAAGTCATCTCTAAATTTCTTCGATGACTGTGGGAAGGGCTTCCCCGAAGACCTCTTACGAAACTCCTTTGCTCCCATATCAGCTTTTCTTTTCTCCATACTTAGCTCCTCGGCTTTACAAGCTCGCTCAAAAAGTACCACAAATTCTCGGATTTCCAAGATGCCAACATACAGCTTTATATCATCATTTAGTCCATCCTCGAAACGTTTACACATCACAGCTTCTGAAGAAATGCATTCTCGCGCATACCGGCTAAGCTTCACAAATTTTCGTTCATAGTCGGTAACCGACATGGAACCTTGTTTGAGTTCAAGAAATTCCTTCCGTTTTTGGTCAATGAATCTCTGACTGATATACTTTTTCCGAAACTCGGTTTGGAAAAACTCCCAAGTTACTTGCTCTCTAGGAATAACAGAAGTCAACGTATTCCCCCAATAGTAAGCAGAATCCCGTAGCAAGGAGATAGTACACTTTAGGCACTCATTGGCTGTGCAAGATAGCTCGTCGAGTACCCAGATAGTGTTGTCCAACCAAAATTCAGCTTGCTCGGCATCATAGCTGTCCGTAGCTTTAAATTTAGTAGCCCCGTGTTTTCGGATTCTGTCAACTGGGGGCTTATTTGACCTTATTTGGTCAGTTGCCGGAGGTATTGTAGGTGCGGGGGTGGCATTAGTCGGGAATGGAGGTTGTGGAACAGCCGTATTAGTTCGAATGTATTGGTTGAACCAATCATTCATTACGCTATAGAAAGCTTGTCTAGCTTCGTCATTCGGATTACTAGCAATCGGTTGAGAGTCCGCCGGAGCTGTCCCTTGTGCGGGAGCAGGCACCACACTCTCAAGATCATCAGCTACCGCTCGGTCGGGATCGGAATCCATTACTATAAATAAACACATTTTCAATCGTCAGAAATCACCACACTATCAAATAATCACAAAATGGCATGTATAGCTAGACCCAAACGTATTACGGTAGTCCTAGAATCGACTAAACCGTAGCTCTGATACCAATAAAATTGTAACACCCCATACCCGAGTCTGTCGCTGGAGTCGGACACGAGGGGTTTGCAGACTTAAATCACTTCTTTGCACAATCCATTTTAAATTTTCCAGGCAAGCTGGCTCACTGCGTCACTGTCACCTTAAAAATCATATCTTGAGTTTCACAACTCAAAAATCAGCTTCGTGATTTTTCCCTAAAACTAGACTCATATATGCATCTACAAAATTTTTCTAGAATTTTTGGTCGGGCCAATTAGTACAGTTTATTAGTCAAAGTCTTCCATGTTACAGGGATCGACTACACTGACCTTTGCACATTACGACTTGGATATCTCCCTGTACAGGGATTCAATACTGATGTCGTTTGTTTCTATAGAAACTAGACTCAAAAAGAAATCTATGCATATATGGTATGACTTCTAATTATCTCTGGTTAATTTATAATGAATTTCCAAAATCGGAACAGGGAATCCAGAAACCGTTCTGGCCCTGTCTCACGAGAACATGAATATCTCTTAACAAACTGTCCATATGCTCGTTTCGTTACTTTCCTATGAAAATAGATTCATCAAGGTTCGTTTACATAATTTATTCACTATTTAATTCCATTCCTACTATTTTTAGTGATTTTTCACATCCACATCACTGCTGCTGCCAGCATCTGTTTTTTTAAGGTAAACTTTACCTATTTCATGATCCTCCATGGATCAACTAGAGTTTGTCATACATATTCCAAAAGTGATCAAGAATAACCCTTCCCATGGCTAACCGTTACCAACATTTCCATACCTCTCGACGGACAACATACAAAACGATTATAATGCTATGATCAATGTATATTTAAGCCATTTTCGCATGGCTATCCAAATTTACACAAAACCGAAGGGTACATGACCAACAATAAAAGGGTAGTCCTATACATGCCATTTCAAAGTTCAACCAAAATTGTACCAAAAGGGGGCTTTGATAGTGTGGGAGACTTCGACTTCCAAAAATCCCGAGTCCGATAGCTGACGAGCCAAAATCTATAAAACAGAGAAACAAAGAAACGGAGTAAGCAATTTATGCTTAGTAAGTTTTGAGCAAGGGATTCCAGCACAACAAAAGTATAGCATTCATATAGCTAAACGGATAATTTCATATGCACAAATTTTCAATATCATACTTACTTCACATTACCAACCCTTATGTTCATACACAAAAGATCAACTTAGCCAAAGGCCGGTAGCTCATTTATCGACTGAGCGAATACAGATTTGTAAGGGACCAACTAATTCAAAGCACACACGAAACATACCTCATCGCTGGGATTTTACGAGCGTATTAATTTAAATTTTTACAGCAAGATCGCTCGTTCCCAAATAAAGCATCTTCAGGGTTTAGCCGGATATAACCACTCGCACAAGGCCTTCGGGTCTTAACCCGGATATGGTCACTAGCATAAATGCCTTCGGGACTTAGCCCGGATATAGTCGCTAGCATAAATGCCTTCGGATCTTAGTCCGGATGTAGTCGCTTAGCACAAAAGCCTTCGGGACTTAGCCCGGATATCATTCGAGTAACCATGCACATATATCAATAAATCATGACACATTCATATTTCATTTTCATTACCAAAGCTCAAACACAAGACACTTATCACATTTACAATTTCGGCTCAATAGCCACATATAAGAGCATGATTTTGATTTACTTAAGACATAATCTAATCGAATCATAATTTAAGTCCCATTACTCGAAAACTTACCTCGGATGTTGTCGAACGATTCTGATGGCTATTCGACCACTTTTTCCTTCCCTTTATCGGATTTAGTTCCCCTTTTCTCTTGAGCTTAATTTAACAAATAAATTGATTTAATCATTTGAGCATCGAAAAGAGGAACTCAAGGTACTTGGCCCACATATATTCATTAGACATTAAAGTCACATATGTACGGAATCATGAATCAAACTCAACACATTAGTTAATACTCTCCTTAGCCGAATTTTCTACGTCAAGATAAAGCCTTCAATATGCTTACCTATGGCCGAACAACACATCAACCTATGTACTCATTCATGTGGTCGATTATGCATGTCTATGTTGAGGCCAATTATATACTCAATACCACACACAAATGGCATACCTTTTACTAACTAATGCATTACATATTATAACTCAATACGCATCCATCATGTACTCCATAACCGAAACACCATCATATGTAAATATATACCTTGAGATATTGTATATGTCATACCAATACGTCATGTGCAAACATATATATATGTGCAAGAGCCGAATCTCAAAGTTGATTATAACTAAACATGAACATAAATCCAAAACACAAATCTTACCTACCATGCAATAAGCATAAATCATACTTATGGATATACCATGGCCGAATACATCACAACACCATACCATTTCAATTTTGGTCATGGTTAAACAAAGAACTTAATGTCTCACTCAAAAATGCTAAAAAGAAAATCCAAGAGTCATCAATCCACCATCACATGTATCATTAACAAGCTTCATATTTAGCATGCAATGGCATTAACACAAAATCCACCTAGGCCGAATATCATCCCCATGACATAGCAAAGATTTGAACCATGGGCTAATTAGAACTCAAGCTAGCAACTAAAAACATGCATGAATCTCATGGCACAACCTCAAACATACCTTAATCTAGATACAAGTATGGCCAAACCTCCTCCTAATCCTCTTCCAAACCAAACATGAAGCAAGAACTCCTTCCTCCTTCCTTAGAATTTTCGACCAAAAGAAATGAAAAAGGATGAACAAATTTTTTTTTCTTTAACTCAAGGCAATGGGGGGGAACACTCACACATATTCTTTCTTTTTTTTTTTCCATTTCTTTATTACCCATACTCCTTATTTTATTTTTCCTAACATACCTCACTAACATAACATGTTTGTGACATGTTTCCACTCATAGCATGGCCGGCCACTACTAATTAGGGGGGGAAATTTGACAGGCAAGTCCTCCCTTTTTATTACATGCACTATTAGATCCTTATAGATTAGCCTATCACATTTCAAAAGTGTCACACAAATCCTACTAACTGAATTCACATGCAATCGACTAAATCGAAGCTTGAAATTTTCACATATTCATAATTACATATTCTAGACAATAAATATCACATTCAAACATTTCGGTGACTCAGTTTAGCGGTCCCGAAACCACTTCCCGACTAGGGTCAATTTTGGGTTGTCACATTGCTAGCTATTAACCCCACCTCCCTACACTCTAAGTGGCGTCACTTAGCCACTCTTCTACAAGGCTTTTTCATACTATTTTCCCATAACATTATTTAAAAGCCTAACTACTTGCCAGCCCTAATTCTTTTAATATCTAAAACTATAATTTCATTTATTCCTAGGTTCGAACTCAAACCTTAACTAAGACCTACTAAAATTATTGCTTGGGTAAGAATATTAAACACAATTTTTATCAAAATTGAAATAAAGAAAGTTTGGGATTTCGGGATTTTTGGGTTTCGAGATTTTTGGGGCATTACACTATCAACCAGAGGCTTTTCTCCTCTAATCATTTCCACCACTTGATGAGCTATAAGGGTAGGTTGGGGAATTGGAGGGTGTGGAGAAGGTGGAGCGTTCAAATTTGTACGAACAAACTCTGAATACCAAGCACTCATCATGTAAAGGAAGGCTGCTCTAGCCCCTCTGCCTTGATTAAGTGTCAAAGGCCCACTTTCAACTGACGCAGTTCCATCAGCGAGAGCTGGCACATTGCTCTCTACATCATCTGCCACTACTCCGTCGGGATCTATTTACTATATGACAGCACAATTTAAGTTCGTCAAGAGTCATCACACTATCATATTACTTATATGGCATGTATAGCTAGACTCGTGCACACATTACGTTAGTCCAAGAATCGACTAAACTATGACTCTGATACCACAAAATGTAACACCCTTTACCCGTATCTTACGTCGGGACAGGGTACAAGGCGTTACTAGACTTACACATAGGCATACAAAAATTTTCGGGTCATAAAATTTTGCTCAAATTTAAAACTTTCAAACTTCCTCTGAACGTCCTTAATATGGACCTACAAGGCCCAAAAAACGCTTTGGAAACGGTTCAAGAACAAACTGAACACTTTAGATAATTTTGAAAATTTTCAATACAAGTAGGGGCACACGCCCTTGTGGAAAGGCGACACGCCCGTGTGTCCTCTTAACATGGCCATGTTGAAGGCCCGTGTAGTTCACATGGCCTGAAAGTATCGGGACATGCCTGTGTCGCTAGCCCGTGTGGATTTATTTCTCAATTCAAACCTACAGGAGTTTTCACACGGCTTGGCACATGCCCTTGCTTATGGCCCTTGTCCCTCACACGGCCATGACACGCCCATGTCTCAGCCCGTGTACTAAAACCTTGACATTCTGACTCTAACGTCATCAACCATTTAGGGGCACACGGCCAAGGCACACGCCCGTGTGCTAGGGCCTTAATTTTTCATTTAAGGTGCAGACTTGACACGACCTGGGCACATGGCCACGTGCTATGGTCATGTCCTCCACACGGTTGAGACACACGATCGTGTCTCCACTCGTGTGGTTACTACTGGGCATTTTGTTTTACCAAATTGAGGTGCAGAGGACACACGTCCGGACCACACATCCAAGGGGTAGACTGTGTGTCACACACCCATGTGTCTATCCGTGTGGACAAAAATAAGGCTATTGACCAAGCCTTTTTATCACCCTTACTTACACCAAACTACAAAACATCAAACAATACTAATAATACATAAACACATGACCATATCAGCCAATACTAAGGCATCTACACATCATTTCCAAGCTATTTTCTATCACATATAACATCTCCTACTTATCAACACAAACCATGCAACAACCACATCCATGAAAATTCTCATCAAATGCATTTAGCAATTATCACATCAATATGAGCCAACACTTGTGGCTAAACCAACATGACACTTAACAAAAAGACCAAGTCCCTATACATGCCTTACTCAAAATGATAAATCTATCTATAACCAATTGTTCTAATTGATAGTGTGATCGAGCCCCCAATGTCCTTTTACCCCAAGCTAGCTTGACGATGCTATAAGAAAATGGAAAAGAAAGAGAGTAAGCATAAAGCTTAGTTAGTTACATGTAAATAATTAACAACACTTTACCAAGTAATATCCTACTCATGACGTATTATACACTTGCACAAGATTCTTAAATAACCGTAGACATAACTTACTCATTTTAATTCTTAATACTCATATACACAACCTGAGCTCATTCTCATGAGTTTCGTATAGTCACATGTACTACTTGCAACATAATCATAACTTTTCTCAATCGTGACATAATCTTTAAATCACCCTTTGAACCAATTGGAATAGTAAAGGATACCCGATAACCTCATTCAAAAGGGTAAGATGTCGATGCCATGTCCCAGACATGGTCTTACACTGGCTCTTATAACAATGTCGTGCCATGTTCCAAACATGGTCTTACACTGGCTCAGATATTGAGGCCGATGCCATGTCCCAGACATGGTCTTACACTAGCTCTCATAACAATGCGATACCATCTTTCAAACATGGTCTTACACTGGCTCACATATTGAAGTCAATGCCATGTCCCAGACATGGTCTTACACTAGCTCTCACAACAATGCTGATGCCATGCTCCAAACATGGTCTTACACTGGTTCAAATATTGCCCTAGTATCATGCCATGGATATCCAATCTATTTCTACGATTCAACTGGGATTTTTACCACATCAAGTCTTGTCATGCATATTCGTAAAAAAACATCACACATTCCATGCAATGACAATTATTCAATACATAATAACAATAGAATGGTGAAATCTACGTGCAACTTACCTCGGTATACAAAATATGGGTGACTAGTTTGATTTAGTCCACAAGCTTGGTTTTCCCTCAGCCTAGGTCCGGATTTCGTATTTCTTGATCTACAATGACAAATTCACTTATTTAATCACTACATTAATCAAGACAATCTATAATTCACACCTAAGCAAAATTACTATTTTACCCCTAGACTTTCACATAATTACGATTTTGCCTCTAGGCTCGTAAAATGATTTTAATCAAATTTCCTCCTTTAACAAGCCTAGTCGAACCTTTATTACTCTTATAGAAATTCAAAATTTCAATTATTCCACACATGTACCACCCATTTTATAACTTTTACAAAATGATCCCTTTTTTGGATTTTTTCGTGAAAGCCTCTTCACAAAAGTTGTTTATTCAACAACCATAATTCATTTTCTTCTGTAAAAATCCAACAAACAACATGAGTACTCAAATGGAAACACCCTAGACTCTCAACCATTTTGCAAAATAGTCCCCCATTAGTTAGCTTATATTACGAAGGTCCCAAAAATACAAAAATCATCAAGAAAGACCATCAAAATCACTTACTTGTAAAGGAACCAAGTTGCTAAAATTTTCAAGCTTCAAAAACCCCCTTTTTGCTATAACTTTCGATGGTGAAGAAAAGGAATGAAATAGATGATAGCTAGTCCTTTAGGTTTATTATTTGATTATTAATTAAGTCATTTAACATTTGACCACCCCTTGAATTAAGGCTCCATGTCAAGCCATTAATATTTTATTTGTCCATTTACTCAATAAGGACCTCTACTTTAATATTCCATAGCTATTTGACACCTTCAGCTACTGGAACAAAACTTTCGCACTTTAAGCGATTTAGTCCTTTTTCAAAATTAAGCATGCAATCACTGAAATTAATTCACCAAAAATTTCAAACACTCATATAATCATGCTATAACACATAAAATAATATTAAAAAATTCTTCGACCAAGAATCTGTAGTTTCGAAACCACTATTCTGACTAGGCCCAAAATTGGGCTGTTAAAAATTGGCTTTTTTGATCCTCGAGTTTAGTCAACATTCTTGTTGAGTTGGTACAATCAGATTACACGTGCTTGACTCTATTTTTATTGATTACATTTCACCCTCAATTCTATCTAGACGTTGACCATATGTAGTATGGCCACTTAGGTTGACCCTATCTTGTTTCTACAAGTAAGGGAGTTGAGAATTAGTATTTTTAGCTTGATTTGAATTGTTACCTCCTCCTTGGTTTCCTCCCCATCTCATGTTTGGGTGATCCCTCCAGTCAGGATTATATGTATACAAATAAGGGTTTCCCCTATTCCCAATGTAATTTATGTAACGCCTCAAAAATCTCGAAACCCAAAAATCCTGAATTTTTTTTCTTTTTGTGCTTAGAAATTCCGGTTAAGTGTTAATTACGCGATAGTAGGTCTTGGTCAAGGTTTGAGTTCAAATCTAGGGGTAGAAGAAGTTATAGTTTAATAATTAAAAGGACCTTGTTGTCAAGTAGTTGGGCTTTTAAATAAAGATAAGGGAAAATGGCATTAAAAAGCCTTGTGGAAGAGTGGCTAAGTGACGCAACTTAGAGTGTAGGGAGGTGGCGTTAGTAGCTAGCAAGGAGATCCAAGGTTCGAATCCTAGCTTAGTGTTTTTAGAAGTTTAAATTTGGCCTTCTAGAAGGTTGGAATTAGCGTGAAGATGGACTCCAAGGGGAGTGTTCAGAAGAGAAAATTAAGGAAAAGATCAAGGGGTTATCAGGGAGAAAAATGAGGAGATAAGAAGGGGGAAGTGATAGAGCCGAATAGGGAGTTGAGGGCCAGAAAATTTGGATATAAGGGCTATAAATAAGTGTCGAATGCAGGGTTGCCAGGCTAATGCCGAATTTTCTTCACCCTGTTACCAGAAAACCTTTTCCCTAAAAGTTAAAAACCCTGTTGTTTTACTCTCTTTTCTTTGTGTCGATTTCTATTCTTTCTCTACACAATTTCCTTTGTTTCGCTTAGTTGTTTCCTTCTTCTACTCTTCTTCTTTAATCTGTACCAAATAAACCTTATTCACCATACTAAGTTTAAAAGCCGAAAAGCTAAATCTTCCAAGGGCCAAATACTCTTCGACTAAATCTAGTGTAAGTGTTTATTCTTCCAATCGGTTTTGCTAAGAATCTATTACGATGTTCTTTCCTCTCTCTTTCTAATCAACTGTGGTAGGGAATTAGTATCGAATCTCGGACCTTAGCTCTCTGCCAAAATTGCACTTTAGGTGTTTGCGATTTTGGTACGTATTCCTCTCCCATTGGCTAAGGTGGCCTAATGTTCATAGTTAAGGTAAGGGGACTTGTGTTGGATACGAGTCACCTATTATTCTGGTTTTAATAGTTAAGATTGGTGCAGATCTAGGAGTTGACCGTGGTTAGTGATTTAAGAAGGGGTTGTTATACTTATCACGCAAGGTAAGGTTAAGGTGAGGTTTCAGTTTTAGTAAAGATATGTATTGAGCATGCGATTAATTGAATGGTGATATCATTTGGTTACTAAGGGAATCACAACACGCTTGCTTACCAAGTGTGTACATACACTGCACACACAAGTAGATCGGCAAAAGCCGAAATGCCGAAAATTCAAAAGTTTGGCTGCGGTAGTCTTGCGAGTGTGCAAACACTCATGAGAAGGAAACCGATAGGTTGTCTGAGGCCTATGGGCGATTCCATGGACTTGGGCTGTGGTTTGGCCAACCAAGCCAGAATAGGCTAAATGGGCCCACAATAGGCAAAATTTGATAATTGATGCTTTGTGATAGAAAATTTGTGTGTGAGCATGAATATAATGTGATTTGGGCCCAACGGGCCATATAAAGGTGATTTGGGCCTAATGGGCCATATGAATATGAATTGGGCCTGATGGGCCATATAAATGTGAATTGGGCCTGATGGGCCATATAAATGAGATTGGGCTAAGTGTGCCATATGCATGTATTTAGGGGTTTTGGGCCTAGTATATGATAACTACATAAAACTTAATTAATATATTGCAACCATGGACAAGTCATAGGGTTAAAGTGTGGCAACGGGTATATGCATGTCTAGGATTGGATCTAGGGAGAGCTTGGTACTGAAGAGGTCTTAATGACTCACCTCCTCTTCTCTGGAATCCTACCTAGTGCATAGTAATCGTTCATCTTAGCCCACAAGATTTGTTAACGGGTCAAGGTCAGGAAAAATTGTAAGAAAAGGAAAATTACTAAAATGCCCTAAAGGGCGAAAATGACCGAAATACCCCTAGATGTTGAATGTAAGTTTTATGGATACGCATATCTGCTGTATACATATGATATTTTGCTTAGGCTGCATATGGGTTGGGAATTATGGAACGGAGGAAGTATATGAGGATCACATGGTTGCTTGACTATCGTGGATCCACCGATGGCTTTTAAGCCCAATACGTAAATGAAGGTAGTTCCGCAACCAGGCTACCATTTATGTGTTATTTGGGTGGATCAATATTTATATCCCCACATTATGCGACGGGGGATAGAGCTGGTGTGTAGCGGATGGATTATTGGGATGGGATTGCATTGCACATTTGATGTATGATGATTTTTGAATGCTTGTTTTTCGTTGAGGGTTGTACACACTGAGTTTACGAAAACTCACCCGCTCTTTTATTTTATTTTCAGCTGATGCTCAGTAGGAGGTTTGATATTTGGAGGGACTCTGGGTGGCCAGCTAGCAAGACAATTTGGACTGTTTTTTCATTTTAAAGCATATAAGTCTCTGATTATTAGGTGATTACAGACTGGATTATAATAAGGCCTTCCATTTTGTTATTATTTGGATTATTATTTTTATGTGATGTAAGTATAAGAAGTTGAACACGGTTTCTTAAACTATAGTACGTCTTTTCTACGTTTCCGCAACTAAATTTCCAAAGTGACTTATTTTCATCAAATCATATGCTTTGAACAAGTGATTGAAAGCAGCTTTTTTTATAATTAAAATTTCCTTTTATTTTAAGAAGGGTTTTCAATGAAAACACGATTTTCGCTAAAACACTTTAATGTGACACGCCGAATCCGGCCATAACATCTGGGTCGGGATTGGGGTGTTACATTTAGTGGTATCAGAGCCTGGTTGCAAAACTTGGGCTGTGAAGTGGGCCTTGTTATTATTTGGTTTTTTTCTACTTATTACTTGGATTTTAAAAATATTTTGAATCATAATCGTGCTGTACGGCACACCGAGTCTCCGACATCAAACCAAGTAAGTATACTTATTCTTAAGTTTGTTTAAATTGTTATACAGTAGACAGTTAGAGGGCTACTTTAGATGATTTTGTTAGAATGGAACCAAAGCCCACAGGAACTTGAAACTGTAGAGGATTTTCGAAAACAATCTTCTTTTTAAATATTTTCATAAAACATCAGTTTAATTATTAAACTAACTAAAACTTCATAAAATTTTTAATCTAGAAAATACATGAATCGACGATGAGTGTTAGAAGAGGTGCAAGAGGATGTGGCCAAGGCCACGGAAGTGTTAGGGCTGAATCGTCGGCATCGGGCCATATACCCGATGTTGGAGTAAAAGAGGCTCTGGCCTCACTCGTAGCTAGGACTGGGCCGTATGATCGGGCCGCGGGAGAAGATGTATTGTCACAGGCAATGCTAAGGATTTTGGAGAGGGTCGCTGGGCCCAATAATGGCACAGGAAATCGGGGGTCCATTCCGGAGCGACTTCGATCAAATGTGGCTGAGATTTTTAAAGGTATGGCTGGTGTGGCTCCTAACGTGGCTGAATATTGGTTGGAGGCCACGAAAAGGATAATGTAGGACCTGGACTATTCACTGGAACAAAAGTTAAAAGTAGCCATGTCACTACTTAGGGAAGAAGCCTACCAGTGGTGGCTGACGGTGAAAGAGGGCACCTAACCGGAGCGGGTCACTTGGGAGTTTTTCAAAGCTGCATTCCAAGGGAAGTATGTGGGTACAAGCTATGTGGATGCTAGAAGGAAGGAGTTTCTAAACTTGACCCAAGGAAACAAATTGGTGGCGGAGTATGAGGCGGAGTTTCTACGCCTTAGTAGATATGCAAGAGTAATAGTGGCAACGGAATATGAGCGTTGCGTTAGGTTTGAGGACGGACTGAGAGATAGCCTTAAGGTATTGATAGCTCTACAAAGGGAGTGATTTTTCTCATAATTGGTGGAGAAAGCAAAGATAGTGGAGGTAAAGCGCACTGAGCACTTAAATCGGGAGAAAGAAAGGGGTAAGAATAAGAGGGAGGCTGAGACCTCAGCTGTTGGACAAAGGCCTAGGGCTAGGGCAAGGATTAACGGGCCAGTTAGAGCAGGGCCCCCTGCTGCTAATCCAGGGGTGCCACATTGTACTAATTGTGGGAGAAGCCATAGAGGCGAGTGTTGGAAGAGGATGGGAGCTTGTTTCGCTTGTAGGTCTATGGAGCATAGGATCAAGGATTGCCCCCGAATGCTAGGTCGAGAGCCAGTAGTGGGCCAAGGTGGTGCTCAGCCACCAAAGGGTGGTCAGTTGCCGCCAAAGGGTCGTGGGCAGTCCAGGGGCGATAACAGCAATGGACGAGGATGTGGAGCACCAGGCGAAAATACAGGCCATGCTGAGGCGAGACAGCCAGCTTTGGTTTATGCTGCTTGTCGCCAAGAAGACGGGGATGCCCCAGATGTGATAACGGGTATGTTCTTTATATATGAGTTACCTTACAAAGCATTGATTGATATTGGATCGACGCATTCATATGTTGCATGCAATATGATTAAATCTTTGGGTGATATGTTTGAAATTACTGCGAATGAGATGACTGTGATAAGTCCGTTAGGGCAGTCAGTAGGAGTGAATAAGTTGTTTAGGGTATCCTTAGTAGTCTAAGGGGTTACCTTTTTAGCGTATTTGATGGAGCTGTCGCTTACGGAGTTTGACTTAATGTTGGGCATGGTTTGGCTGGTGAAGCACCGAGCCACCTTGGATTGTGCTGTAAAGTGAATGGTGATAAGAACAGTGAAGGATAAGGAGGTGGTGGTGATTGGTGAACACCGGAACTATCTGTTGAATGTGATTTCAGCATTAAGGGCTAAAAAGTTAGTACAAAAGGGATGCGAAGCCTTTTTGGCTTATATTAGTAATACAGAGGCGAAGAGCCCTACTGTTAAGGAGTTCAGAATAGTTAGGGAATTTCTAGAATTTTTTCCCGAGGAGCTACCTGGGTTGCCAACTAGCAGAGAAGTGGAATTTGGAATCGAGTTGTTACCTGGGACGGCTCCGGTGTCTATCGCTCCTTATCATATGGCACCAAAGGAGTTGGTGGATCTCAAGGCACAAATTTAGAAATTGTTGGATTGAGGATTCATACGACCAAGTGTGTCTCCATGAGGAGCACTAGTGTTATTCGTGAAGAAGAAGGATGAAACCCTGCGAATGTGCATCGACTATCGATAGTTAAAACAAGTTAACTGTTAAAAACAAGTACCCTCTGTTGAGAATTGATGATATTTTCGATCAGTTTAGGGGAGTGTCCCTTTTCTTGAAGATTGATCTATGGCTAGGGTATCACAAATTGAGGGTTAAGGAGGCCGATCTTCATAAGATAGCTTCCAAAACTCGTTATGGGCACTACGAGTTCTTGGTGGTGCTATTCAGGCTAACGAACACACCTTTCACTTTTACGGATTTCATGAATCGGGTTTTCCAACCTTACTTGGATCGGTTTATGGTAGCATTTATAGATAACATTTTGGTGTACTCAAAAGATGAGGATGAGCATGATGCACACTTAAGGATTGTGTTGCAGACTTTGAGAGAGAAGCAGCTGTATGCCAAATTCAGTAAGTGTGAATTTTGGCTAAGGGAGGTTACTTTTCTAGGACATATGGTGTCAGCTGAGGGGATTAAGGTGGATCCTCAAAACATCAAGGTAGTGTTAGAATGGAAAACACCCAAGTCGGTGTAAAAAATTTGAAGTTTTCTAGGCTTGGCAGGATACTATAGGCGGTTTGTTGAGGGCTTTTCAGTAATTGCTGCACCCTTAACTAAATTGTTGAGGAAGGGGGTACCGTTTGTTTGGATGGACAAGCAGAAAAAGAGTTTTGGAAAACTCAAGAAAGTTTTAACTAAGGCCCCTGTGTTGATTCAGCCAGTGCCTGGGAACGAGTTTACAGTTTATAGTGACACATCGTATGTGGGGTTAGGATGTGTATCGATGCAAGAGGGAAAGGTGGTTGATTATGCATCACGGTAACTTAAGACTCACGAGGTGAATTACCCAACCCATGATTTGGAGCTAGCTGCGGTGGTGTTCGCGCTTAAAATATGGAGGCATTACTTATACTGGGAGAAGTGCGTAATTTATTCGGACAACAAGAGTTTGAAGTACCTCCTTACCCAAAAGGAGCTAAACCTTAGGCAGTGTAGGTGGGTGGAATTATTGAAGGATTATGACTGTACGATTGAATACCACCCTGTCAAAGCGAATGTGGTAGCCGACGCGTTGATTCGTAGAGCTAAGTTAGACTTGAGAGCTATGCTTGCCCGTTTAAGCTTGTTGGATGATGGTAGCTTGTTAGCTGAGCTTCAAGTAAAGCCAGTGTGGGTCGAACAGATAAGAAGTAAGCAATTAGTGGATGAGACTTTGAGTGCTCATTTTAAACAAGTGGAAAGTGGGGAGACATCGAACTTTTAGATAAATAGTGAAGGAGTATTGTTTCCATGGGAGAATGTGTATACCAAAGGACGATGATCCAAGGCAGTCCATTCTGCGAAAAGCACATAGCGGTCTCTATGCAATGCATCTTGGTAGAAACAAGATGTATCAGAATTTGCGTGAGCATTATTGGTGGCCAAGACTTAAGCACGAGGTTATGGAGTTCGTAAACAAATGTTTAGTTTGTCAAAAAGTGAAAGCAGAACATCAGTTGCCTTTAGGATTACTTCAGCCAGTGAAGATTCCACTCTGGAAGTGGGAAAGGATCACTATGGACTTTGTTAGTGAGCTACCCTTGACGCCTACTAGGAAAGACTTGTTATGGGTTATAGTGGATCGATTAACCAAGTCTGCCCATTTTATACCGGTTCGCATCGACTACTCGTTGCAAAAGCTGGCTAGGTTGTATGTGGCAGAGATTCTAATATTGCATGGAGTGCCAGTGTCCATAATATCTGATAGGGACCATGTTTCACTTCGCGATTTTGGAAGAAGTTGCATGAGGTGGTACTAGGTTGAACTTCAGTACAGTTTCCACCTTTAAACTGAAGGACAGTCTAAAAGGGTGATCAAAGTATTGGAAGATATGTTGAGGGGATGTGTGATTGAGTTCCGAGGTAGCTGGGAGGACTATTTGCCATTGGCCGAATTCGCATACAATAATAGCTATCAAGCAAGTATTAGGATGGCTCCGTATGAGGTACTGTATGGGCGAAGGTGTCAAACTCCACCATGTTGGACGGAGTTGGGCGAACAAAGGGTTTTGGGCCCTGAGTTAGTAGCCGATACTGAGGATAAGGTGAAATTGATCCGAGATCAGTTGAAAGAGGCCTCGGATAGGCAGAAGTCATATGCTGACCTTAAGCATCAAGAAATAGAGTTTGCAGTGGGGGACTTAGTTCTTTTTAAGGTCTCTCTTTGGACGAAGGTATTAAGGTTTGGATGGAAAGGTAAGCTAAGCCCAAGGTTCATTGGGCCATATCGAGTTATAAGGCGGATTGGGCCAGTCGCTTATCAGCTAGAATTACCTCCTGAACTGAGCCAGATCCACGACGTGTTCCATGTTTCCATGCTGAGACGGTATCACTTGTATCCTTCACATGTCGTGGCGACTGAGGAAATCGAGGTTAAGCCAGACCTAACTTTTGAGGAAGAGCCCATACAAATAATTGGTCGATATGTCAAAGAACTGAGAAGGAAGTCCGTTCTATTAGTCAAAGTGCTTTAGCGGAATCACAAGGCTGAGGAGGCTACTTGGGAACCTGAGGAAGTGATGCAACATCAATATCCTCAACTGTTTAAATCAGGTAAAATTTCAAGGATGAAATTTCTTTTAGGCGGTAGAGTTGTAACGCCACAAAAATCCTGAAACCCAAAAATCCCAATTTTTTTTTCTTTTTGTGCTTAGCAATTTCGATTAAGTGTTAATTATGCGATAGTAGGTCTTGTTCAAGGTTTGAGTTCGAATCTAAAGGTAGAAGAAATTATAGTTTAATATTTAAAAGGACCTTGTTGGCAAGTAGTTGGGCTTTTAAACAAAGATAAAGGAAAATGGCATCAAAAAGCCTTATGGAAGAGTGGCTAAGTGACGCAACTTAGAGTGTAGGGAGGTGGCATTAGTAGCTAGCAAGGAGATCCAAGGTTCGTGTAACGCCCCGATTTTTAGGCCTGGAAGTATTGGGCCTTGAGTCTGGGTTCGAGTGGAAAACAACCCGAATAATTTGGATGTTATTATTATTATTTCATATGTTTAGTTTAGTAATTAAATAAGTTAAAAAAGGTTTATGGTGTGGGAAAAAAGGCCCAAAAGTAAATTTAATTCGAGGCAATTCCTGAATTTTAATTTTGGGAGAGAGGGTTCTGGCGATATGGGCTTTTAAAGTTGAGGTGGTAAAATAGGACACAAATAAGGCCTTGGTAAAGTGGCAAGGTGGCGCCACTAAGTTCCTAAAAAAAATGGCGTCTGGGAAGGAATTAAAGGTCCAGGGTTCAAGTTGCAAGGTAAGCATATTGTTACTTTTTAATTTTAGGCATGTGCCGGGCATGTGATCACTTAAGTGAATTTCAGCAAGGGCCTTAGGGAGGTTGGGCCGATTATTTTAGTTGATATTAGGGTTAAGTTCTTTTCTTTTTCTGTCTTGGAGAATTAGGGTTAGCCACCTGAAAGCTTTCGCTGCCATTCATCTTTTCTGAGTTCTCACAAAAGCCGAAAACGCAAATTCCTTCTCCTTGTTGTCGATTTCTTCTTCCTCTCTTTTCTTTCTTCCTTTTTGCTTTTTCTTCTAGTTGAAACCTTCTGATCAGATTACTCACCTCCTCCGTCAATCCCATCCTCCACAAAACCTCCATAGTCGATTGCCATAAAAGCCGAAATCCCGAAAACTCACTTCTTGTGCCGATCTCTCCAAGCCAAAATCCTTCAGTTATTTTTGTTCTTTTTGATAAACTTTAATCTTCTCTAAACCCTTAGTATCTATCGGCAACATTACTTCAAAGTTATAGCCTCAAATCGTCATCTTCTTCATCGCTTAAAAAGCTGAAATACCATAGATTTAGGGACTTATAGCCGAAACTTTAGATCTCCTGGATTCGAGTTCTACTATCGTTTGGAGGATAGATCTTCATCAGATCTGCATAGAAATCAAATAGGAATAAGTGGTTAGTGCTCATCACTTCAGATCTAGTCTTATTTTACACTTTAGAAAAGCCGAAGTCCCTAAAATCGAGGGAGGCTGTCGATTTCGGCATAGGGCTTTAAGGGTCTTTAACCGATGATTTCTTTTGGTGATTAGTGTCTTCTAGAGGTTTGATCGAAGGCTTGGATCTTTGGAACAACTAGATTTAGATCTAGTCATCGGTTTTCGGCAATAAGGTAAGATTCTAAAAGCTTTAGGGGCATGGTTCGAATATGGGTTGCTGAATATTGGGATTGGTTGTTGTGGGTTGCAATCTAAGAATTGTGGTAATCAATTGTAGGACATCGTAAGGGATCTCAATAGCAGTCGTCGCGAAATAGGTGTGTATCGAACACCCTCTCATAGTTCAAATCGGCAAAAGCTAAAATATCGAAAATTCGGTATTCCGTGGTCTAGTGAGTGTGCGAGTGCTCACAAGACGTTTAGAAATCATTAGATCTGAAATTGCAAAGTGGTAAGTTAGTCGTATATAAAATTTCGTGCACTTCGGTAATTGGGCCTCGATAGGCTAAAACTGGGCCCAATAGGCTTACGGGCCCATATGGGTAAAATAATAAAAAATTAGACAATAAGTATGTTCTATTAGACTGTAAAATCGAAACTGCTTAAACTGGTAAATTGGTCATAAAACTTGAATTAAATTGGCTTAAATTGCTAGTGGACACTGTAGGGCCCATTAGGGGTTTTAAGGCCCGATGGCTAAAATTGTGAAATTGAGATAAATAAATTATTGCGATGACAATGGGCTAGTAAGGACAGTAACATTCGTGAGAACCCTTAAAACTGATAAAATTACTGAAATACCTTTATAGGTGGAAAGTTTACAGTTTTACCCGTAGGAGTAAAATAACTGATATACCCCTAGGGTTAAGGTTGACCTGAATGCATGTTTGACTGTTACTATTTACTGCATGCCATGTTATTATTATCTGACGCATGGGACTGGGTTATTGATGGAGGAGGTACTGAAAGTGGTTTGACCACGTACTGGAGGCTTTGCCTCAACTTACTGATATCTGAGCAGCTATGCTGCAACTGTGGAATGTAGGGCTGGGTGGGTTGAGCTATTCCCCACATGGAGTGGAGGGCTGGTACGGGTGGAGCGTAGCGGTTGGTTATAGGTTGGGTTGGGCTTGCATACTTGAATATGTCTGTTCTGGAATGGAATGGGCCTATAAGCCATACTATTATCTGAAAAGGGGCTAAGGCCCAGTTTACTGTATTCTGAAAAGGGCTTCTGCCCAGTACCTGCTGTTATCTGAATAGGGCTTAGGCCTAATGGGCTTGAGCTAACTTGGGCTTTGGATGGGTTTTCCATACACACTGAGTTTTCCAAACTCACCCCCTCTCTCTTCCATCCTTGCAGGTGAGCCCTAGTTGGTGGACTTGGAGCTGGATGGGATTCAGAGTGGCCACGAAGATTAAATTTCTGGTTTTTAAATAAGTTTTAATTAGCTTCCTTTTAAATTTCACATTTATTTTTGATTATATCTATTTTGGTTAAAGATGTAATAAGGCCGCTTTATTATTTTTATTTTGGGTTTTTAAATTACTTAAATCATTTTCAACTTGAGATTCACATTACTTAAATTGATTCCTTAAAATTGAATAGCCCTAGGGCGCATTTTATAAAAGTTACTTATTTTCAAAATATCACAATAACCGAGCAAAGCTTCCGCAACGTAAATGTTTTCAAAGGAAATAAATATTTTAAATAGACTTGAACTTAATTTGTTGTTTGTGGACAAGTAATAAGCTTAAAGTGTGGCAATGGATGTGTGCATGTGTAGGATTGGATCATGGAAGAGATAGGTACTTAAGCAGTCTAATTGACTCACCTCCTCTTTTCTTGAATCCTACCTGGTGCGTAGCTTCCATTCACATTAATTTAAAACGAAAATATTCTCTAAACACTAAGAAAGATTTTAGATAAAACATGAATTCTCTAATAACGCCTCAATGTGACATGCCAGATTCGATCGTAACGTCTAAGCTGGTTTGGGGTGTTACAGTTCGAATCCTAGCTTAGTCTTTTTAGAAGTTTAATTTTGGCCTTCTAGAAGGTTGCAAGTGGCATGAAGATGGACTCTAAGGGGAGTGTTCAAAAGAGAAAATTAAGGAAAAGATCAAAGGGTTATCAGGGAGAAAAATGAGGAGATAAGAAGGGGGAAGTGATGGAGTCGAATGGGGAGTTGATGGCCAGGAAATTTGACTATAGGGGTTATAAATAAGTGCCGAATGCAGGGTTGTCAGGCTAATGTTGAATTTCCTTCACCCTGTTGCCGGAAAACCTTTTCTCAAAAAGCCAAAAACCCTGTTGTTTTACTCTCTTTTCTTTGTACCGATTTCTATTCTTTCTCTACACAATTTTCTTTCTTTCGCTTAGCCGATTTCTTCTTCTACTCTTCTTCTTTAATCTGTACCAAATAAACCTTATTCACCATACTAAGTTTAAAAGCCAAAAAGCTGAATCTTCCAAGGGCCAAATACTCTTCGACCGAATCTAGTGTAAGTTTTTCTTCTTCCAGTCGGTTTTGTTAAGAATCTATTACGTTGTTCCTTTCTCACTCTTACTAATCAATTATGGTAGGGAATTAGTATCGGATCTCGAATCTTAGTTCTCTGTCAAAATTGCTCTTTAGGTGTTTGCGGTTTTGGTAAGTATTCCTCTCCCATTGGTTAAGGTGGCCAAATGTTCATAGTTAAGGTAAGGGGACTTGTGTTGGATACGAGTCACCTATTATTCTGGTTTTAATAGTTAAGATTGGTGCAGATCTAGGAGTTGGTTGTGGTTAGTGATTTAAGAAGGGGTTGTTATACTTATTGCGCAAGGTAAGGTTAAAGTGAGATTTCGGTTTTAGTAAATATATGTATTAAGCATGCGATTAATTGAAGGGTGATATCGTTTGGTGACTAAGGGAATCACAACACGCTTATTTACCAGGTGTGTACATACACTGCACACACAAGTAGATCGACAAAAGCTGAAATGCCGAAAAGCCAAAAGTTTGGCAGTAGTAGTCTTGCAAGTGAGTAAACACTCGTGATGAGGAAATTGATAGGTTGTTTGAGGCCTATGGGCGATTCCACGGACTTGGGCTGTAGTCTGGCCAACCGGGCCAGAATAGGCTCCCAATGGGCTGTTGGGCCCATAATAGGAAAAATTTGATAATTGATGCTATGTGATAGAAAATTTGTGCGTGAGCATGAATATAAGGTGATTTGGGCCTAACGGGCCATATAAATTTGATTTGGGCCTAATAGGTCATATGAATATAAATTGGGCCTGATAGGCCATATGAATGTGAATTGGGCCTAATGGGCCATATAAATGAGATTGGGCCAAGTGGGCCATATGCATGTATGTAGGGGTTTTGGGCCTAGTATACGATAACTACGTAAAACTTAATTAATATATTGTGACCGTGGACAAGTCATAGGATTAAAGTGTGGCAACAGGTATATGCATGTCTAGGATTGGATCTAGGGAGAGCTTGGTGCTTAAGCTATTTTAATGACTCACCTCCTCTTCTCTGGAATCCTACTTGGTGCATAGTATTCGTTCATCTTATCCCATGGGATTTGTTAACAGGCCAAGCTCAGTAAAAATCGTAATAAAGGGAAAATTATCGAAATGCCCTTAAGGGCAAAAATGATCGAAATACCCCTAGGTGTTGAATGTAATTTTTATGGATACGCATATCTGCTACATACATATGATATTCTGCTTAGGTTGTATATGGGTTGGGAATTATGGAACAGAGGAAGTATATGAGGATCACATGGTTGCTTGATAATCGTGGATCCACCGTCGGCTTTTAAGCACAATATGTAAATGAAGGTAGTTCCGCAACCAGGCTACCATTGATGTGTCGGTTGGGTGGGTCAATATTTATATCCCCACATGATGTGACGGGGACGAAGCTAGTGTGTAGCGGATGGATTATTGTGATGGGATTACATTGCATGTTTGATATTTGATGATTTTTGAATGCTTGTTTTTCGTTGAGGGTTGTACACACTGAGTTTGCAAAAACTCACCCCCTCTTTTATTTTATTTTCAGGTAATGCTCAGTAGGAGGTTCGATGTTTGGAGAGACTCTGGGTGGCCAGCTAGGAAGACAATTTGGACTGCTTTTTTCATTTTAAAGCATATAAGTCTCTGATTATTAAGTGATTACAGACTGGATTGTAATAAGGCCTTCCATTTTGTTATTATTTGGATTATTATTTTTACATGATGTAATTATAAGAAGTTGAACATAGTTTCTTAAACTATAGTATGTCTTTTCTACATTTTCGCAACTAAATTTCTAAAGTGACTTATTTTCATCAAATCATATGCTTTGAATAAGTGATTGAAAGGAGTTTTTTTTTTTTTGATAATTAAGATTTCCTTTTATTTTAAAAAGGGTTTTCAATGAAAACACGGTTTTCGCTAAAACACTTAAATGTGACACGCCGAATCCGGCCATAACGTCCGGGCCAAGATTGGGGTGTTAAATTTACATCCTCGGTTGGATTATTAATATAGTGGAAGAGTGGTTTGTCTCCTCCATGTATAAACAGTGTAGAAGTAGATTCGATATGATTGGGTTTATCCATTATCTACTAATACTTGTCCTCCTCTAGATAGTTTTGATCGTAATGGGTTTCTATCCATGTGCGAATTGTTCAATCGGCCACTAAAAAGAGTTTAATGCCATGTTTTCAAAAATTATGTATACATCCTCATACATCCTGTTCATAAGGGCTCTTCCTACTGCTCCGTCTAATCTAGGTCGTGCGTTTTCATCCAACCCGTTATAAAAGACCTATAGTCGCATCCAATTTGAAAACCCATGGTACGGTCATTTTTTAATAAACATTTTAGAACATTCCCACACTTCATAAAAACTTTCTCCTTTCATCTATCTAAAAATAGTAATCTCTCTTCTTAGTTGAACTGCTTTGCTAAACAGGAAGAACTTCTGTAAGAACTTTCCAGTGAGTTCATCCCATGTTGTGATAGACCCTAGTGCCTCTAAATCTAACCTAGAAAATGTGTTTTCAATCAAAGAGAAGGGGAACAACTGAAGATGAATAGCATCACCAGTTACCCCGTTATACTTAAAAGTTTCGCAGAGTTGGAGAAACCATTTTAAATGTTGATTAGGGTCTTCTGTCACTGTGCCCCTAAATTACAGATTATTCTGGAACAACTGAATCATCGCCAGTTTGATCTCGAAATTATTAGCTATAATCGTCAGCCTTGCTATACTTTCTTGAACCATGATTAGACTTGGTAAGGCATAATCCTTTAGGGTTCTCTCGTTCGGAGCCATATGTACGTTTGCGAGCAGCTGTTGTACTGGTAGGTTTCCTAAGGTGTTATCATCAGTGTCACCGAATAATGGATTTTCACATGCTACATTACCTGCAGCTGGTGGTGGTGAATCTTGCATCTGTTGTTACTGCTGCTATTACTGTTGGCGGTTTCTTTAGATTATTCTCTCTAGATCTGTGATTGCTACAGTAGGTGTGCCCCTACTTCGAGTCATACACTAAACCCAGAAAGAGAAGATTAGTAAGAATAAACAAAATAAAATGGAATCATATTTATAACTTAAAAATTTTTTAATTATTCTTTCTACGCAAAAAATAAAATCAAACTGGTGGCGTTGCCTTCCTGACAATGGCACCAACAACTTGACCGCCTGTAACAGCACGATTTAGACCCTATTCAGAACGGTGGTTTTGAGACCATGAATCCGAGTCAAAAAATATTTTAAAATTATTTTATATGTTTATTATGTGTGAATTTATATGTGTGAAATTTTCATGATTTAATTTTGTCGCTTGAGTGCCCGATTTAATAAAAAGGGCTTAATCACATAAAATAAAAATTGATGGTTAATTTTAAAAGGGCTGAATTGATGATGTCTTCATTACATGATGTATTTATGTTGCAAATTATGGACGGTCATGACCATATTATATAATGGTTTTATATTAATTAATAAAGGTTATATATGTAAAATGATTAATTAATTAAAAACCATTGTCATATTTTGTTTCTATGACCGAAACATAAAAGAAAAGAAAAGAAATAAGGTTTTCTTAGGTTCGGTGATAAGCTCAATCAAGGTATGTAACTAGCTCAGTTTTTTTATAATTTTTACGTTTTTGAGATCGTTACAGTGTAATGTACAAATCCCATGCTTGAATTTTTTATTTTGATGAATATTTTGAGTTATGCTATTGATGGATATTTGAGCTTTGTTATGTTAGTTGATGAAATATGAAAGATATGTTTTGGATTAACATGTTTTGCATTGGAATTTTTTATTATTTTGAGTAATTAGGACTAACTTGCAAAAATAATAAATTGAGGGACTAAAATATGAAAAAAATGAAATGTGTGGACTTGTATGAGGAAGATGAATATTAGACCTAAGCATGATATATTGAAATTTTGCATATTTTGTGTTTTGTGGAATAAGGACTAAATTGTAAAAAGTGTAAATGTTATGGGTAAAATAGTAATTTTCCCATTTTTGTGTTTTTGGACTAAAATGAGTGAAAATATGTTCGAATGAGTTTAATTTGAATGTGTTAAGATCAAGAACCAAAGAAATCGGATTTAGATCGAGGGAAAACTAAAGTTGTCGATTAGCCATCCCGTTCCGCTTTTTATCGTCCGAGGTAAGTTTATAAGAAAATAGATATTGTTAATTTTAAATAAATATGAATTTTATATGCTAAAATGAACTATGTGGAAATATATATGTGCTAGCCGAATGTCAATAAGCTTGGGAGCTACGTTTACGAATTCGTTTCGATTGAGTTATGACATCCGGAAGCCCCGTACAAACCTTAGGAATAGCTAGGAGACATATGTCATGACATAGGATTTTCGATATGTGTTTTTGTGTAAGACCATTTATGGAACATTGGCATCATTATATGTGGTTACATGTAAGTCTGGAACATCGGCATCATATTTGATTTGTGTAAGACCCTGTCTGGGACAATGGCATCGATATGAGATAGCATGTAAGACCACGTCTGGGACGTTGGCATTGTACGATATATGTGATTAACTAAGTATCCTATTCAATTTCGAATGGTTCAACAAGAAATGATAGTTGTGATTGAATATGTAAAATGAGCTAAAGTGATTAGGAATGTGATAGTTTATTTCTTATTTGAAATAAGGTAAGTAGGTTACTTGATATATGTTGTAAATCATGTAATGTAAATGAAAAATGTATGTGCATATGAAAAGTGTATTCAGCCTTTTGATTATATCACGTGAATATTTATGAAATGATTCATGGATATATGTATGTGGGTTTATATAGATTCGGTTATATAATGGTATTATGGTTTTGAAATTGAATATTACATTGATAATAAATACATGTATATTCGGCCATGATTAAGTTTATTTGTGAAAGTATATGTTATACATGAAATTATAAGTTTGATATTTAATGTGATTATGATATAATAATTTGGTTTGGTTTAAATGAGTTGATTATGGCATTTAGTTGTTTATTTGCTTATGACTTACTAAGCTATGATAGCTTACTGTGTGTGTTTATGTTTGCCACTATTTTATAGATTTTGGAGATTAGTTACGAGCTCAGGAATCGTCAACAAAGTCCATCACACTATCGACTGTTGTTTTGGTACATTATAAGTTTAAACTTGATACTATGGCATGTATAAGATAGATTATGTTTGGTTAAGTTTGAAGTTGTGTATATATTAAGCCATGCGAAAATGGCTAATATGCTTTGAGAGTATATGAAACTTCAGTCAAGTTTTATATGTGTTATATGTATTAATAATGGTTGGTGAATTTGGATGTGGTTTGGTTGAATTGGCTTTGGTATATACATGAGTATGAATTATGTTTGTCATGTTACTTTTGGTTAAAATGATTCAATTATGTTTTATGTTTGATAGTAATGAATATATATTTGATTGATGATTCGGTACTTGCACATATATATATATGCACATGATGTGTTGGTATGATATATATATTATCTCAAGGTGTATATATATATATCTGTGGTGGTGTTTGGTCATGTGTTTCGGTTATGCATTAAATGATGGATGTTTATTGAGTTATAATATGTAATGCATTAGTTAGTAAAATGCATGTCATATATATGTGGTGTATTTGGTATATGCTTATGGTATAAAATAATGATATGTATGACTTATGATTATTCATTATAGTAAGCTTGCCATATTGATATGTTCTACATTAGTCGAATTTTATAATTTAGATTAAATGAGGCAAACATGGTTGATATATAGGTATATATATATGTAATTCGGTTGTGACTTAATATTAGTTTATTTGGAATGCATGATTTATGATATGAATTAGTTCAAGTTAGTAAGCTTAATATAAAGTATATATGTTTGCTATATTTGTTATATAATTCTGTAAAGGGATAATAATAAGTATAATGTATATTCAGCCATATTATTAAATTATTAAATAAATGTATATATCAATGGTATAATCATGTGAACTTGGTTATGTAAGTTCTATTTATGTATGATTTTTAGTGTGCGAATGGGGTGTAATATAATTCATATATTTTGCTCATTTAATGGTTCATAATGATATGCTATAATGTGCATTATATATATGTTGCATTAAAGTTATGTTTGGCTATATGGTAATGATATTAAAGTTGCATATGTGTTTGGACAATAATTAATGTAATAGTTTGTTAGATTTTTAACATGCACAAATGTAGAATTAAGAAAATGATATGTTTGATATTTGCCAAGTTAAATAGATATTTTGGCATGTATTCAATTTATGTGTTTGAATGTCTTAATGTTTGTACCTAGAATTTTTCATGTAAATATCTATGTTATAATTTAATTATTTGAATGTTATAAATGAGATGTACACATGATTCATATAATTGAGTTTATATTACCTTAAACATAAATAGTAATGAATGACTCCCTTAAGCTGTGAATTGTTCGGTAATCTCTCGTAACCCTAATTCGACGACTGATACGGGTTAGGGGTGTTACACTGCCTCCAAACGTACTAAAGTCCAGAGTGTGAATACTATAATAAAATATAGAAATACAAGGCGGTATCCGCAAGTATACGGGTTGAGTTGTAATATAGTTTTACAACAAAGTAGGTGAGTACTCCGAGGATCGTACCCAAGGGAGGTTACTGATAAATCAATTCTAACCTAAACACTAAAAGATCTAATTAGTACTCTAAATTAATTATAGTACAAGAAAATAATAAAAAAATGTCTTTAAGGTTTTTGTAATGATAAAACAAAATAACATAAAAGAAATAAAATTCAAAAGATAAAAGAGTAGAATGAATCAAATCTTGATTATAGGTGATTAGCTCACTTCAGTAATCCCTATCAACTGTCATTTCTGGTTCTTGGTCAATCAACTAGTCGTTACCTTAGTAGGATCTTTCGATCTTTCACTAACATAACGAGTCAAAAAGGACTACTTATCTTCCTATCTCATAGTCCAAACTGGCTTGTGGTCAAGGTTCATGGATGGACAATACCAATTTTGGGTTAAGTCCCACCTTGATGACTTCTAGGGGTTGTCAAACCTAGAATTTGTTTCACGTTCTTCCTTTCCTGAACAGCTAATCCATTGAGTAACCCTACAAAATAGTTAATAAATCATACCTCCACTCGCTAATCCCCCATAAGAGGATTAGTTCTTCATGGCTTTCATAAATAATATAGAGTTGGTGTAAAGAGAGGACATGATAAACGAATTAAAGTATAGAGTTTAAGAAAATGTCTGATTTGTATTAAAGACAGAAATGAATCCACAGAGTTTGACGATCTCCACAAATCATATCTCTTGAAAATGAATAACAACTAAAAAATAAATTCTAAAAACCTAAGAAAGAAAGAAAACTAAATTGAATTTAAAAGAGAGAATCTAGCTAATTGAATTATGTCCATAACATGTGCCAAAGGAGCCTATTTATAGATTCTAAGTGGTTGTCGTCCTTAACCCTACGTTAGCTGACATTCTCGAGTTTAAGTTTGATTGTGCAGACCAAAAGCACCCCTGTTTCATGTTTATCTCCCGTCCAGAGTCAATGTTGCGACACACCAGGACTTGTTTCACGACAAAGCAATTAGTGTACTCCTCTTAGGATATCTTTAGGGGTATGTCGCGACACCTTTGGTCTGTGTCACAACATTGAAGGTAGTCTTGAGCTTTCTCTATTCTGCTCCCTATGTTGTGACATCAGACATCCCATGTTGAGACGTAGCAACCAGTATCAGTTTATTATGCCTTCTAAAGTCTCCGGCACACTCACAAAGTGAGTTAGCTCACCTTTAGGTCTTATTCAGCTCCTAAGGTCAATAAAACACTCATTTTGCACATTTTATTGACTTATTAAAAACTTAAGAAAACATAATTCAAACTTACTAAAAATGCTTGTCTTCAAGCTCTTAAAGTGCAATAATTAGTTTAATCTACTACACCAAATTATGACAGATCAACAAGCAAGACAATAAAAAACTGTAAGATTAGAATAATTGGGAGGATTACCTGACCATTTCTTTTCTAGAACTTTTGTAACACCCCTAACTCGTATCCGTCGCCAGAATAGGGTTACAGAGCATTATTGTAAAAATGTAACTTAAATAATTCATTTCCAGCAACTTCATAAATCATAACATAATCCATTCAAACACATGCATATCATCCCTTATTCGAGTCATCGAGGCCTTAGAAACACTTTAGAAACTATTCAAGACTAGATCAAAACATTTAAAAATTTGAAGAAAAAGTTAGAAAAATTCACACTGCATGGGTCACACAGCTGTGTGGTCAAGCTATGTGATGTGTGTCTTAGGCCATGTAACAATCGAAATAGAGACACATGACCATGTCCCAGTCCGTGTCGGTGCTCGTGTAACTCACTAACTTAGGTCACACGGCCAAGCCGCATGCCCGTGTGCCAGGCTATGTAACCTTTGAAATGGCCTCACATGCCCGTGTGCTAGGCCGTGTATCTTTTGAAAAGCAACCATTAAAACCTATAAGGGACACACGGTCGTGTCGCACAGTTGTGTGTCACACACGGCTGAAACACACGCTCGTGTCTTAGGCTATGTGGATAAAAAATAGGCCAAATTTAAGCCATTTCTTTCACCAAATTCAAGCACACCCTTACAAATTTATACATACAATCAAGTCTTAAAACATACCTAAATCATGCATATTAAGACCAATTCAATAGGTAATTTATCCATACAACCAATATGCCATAAGGCACCTCAATCACATACATCAAACATGCCTAACAAGTGCATATTTAACCATTTATCAACTAACTTTTTTCCATACCACAACATATCAAAATTGACACACATCAACCATACCATATTAGGTTCATGCCATATCAAAATAAACTTACCATATGGACCACTTCACACATACATCAAAACCATCAAAGTGACACCAAACTAGCCATTTCCAAATAGTTCCAACAACCAACATATATACATACCAAATTTGACTCATGCACATCTATTCAAAACCTTTCCAAAGCATACCATAACTTGACCATGTTGTGCTTAATCCATCATCTACCATTTTAGTCATTCAAACATACATTAATGCATTGTCAAAATGACACACATCAATAAGGCATCAAAGGTACCAAGGTTACACCAACCACAATGACATATACATGCCTAACTCATCAACTAACATGAACCACAAGTTCACCTATACATGCCATTATAACCTTGATTAAGACATCAAAATCTACCAATATAATCATTGGATAATGTGATACATCTCCAACGAGTTTCCAAATTGATCGAGCTTCCAATAATCTATAAAGTAAAGGAAAAATAACTACGTAAGAATGAATGCTCAGTAAGCTCATATAAACTTTAAACATAACATTTGATTTTAAATATGAACTTTATAGGTTAATTATAGACCTATACCAACTTCACAAATTTTATCAAACTTATAACCATTAACTCATAAATGAGTAAGTTCATCAATATCACATATATTTTTCATTCTTAACATAATAGGATTTTATAAGACTTTGAACCCTTCCATTTACTTACTTTCCATTGCATTTACTTACTTTCCATTGCATTTACTTACTTTTCATTGCATTTACTTACTTTAGCTTAAATAACAACATCAATTCACTAATTAGTATAGTTGTTCATGAACTAGGTATATTCATCCATAGCATACGTAAATTTCTCACATATAAGTACATCATTCAGCTCATCATTCCTTTTTTATCATATTATTCAACTATGAACTTACCATTTCATTTCCTTTCCCCACCTGTTTCATATGCAAAACAAACAAAAAATAAGCATAACATCAACCATGGCCACGAGTTAGTGCATTTAAACATAACTCTTTTGGAATCAACTACATAATAAACCATTTCATAAGAAATTACATACTTTGATCCTTTCTACCCTTTCATGAACATAGGCACATTTCCATTTGAACACCTACCATTTCAATGCATAACTTTAAAACTAACAAATTACAATCCAACCAGTAGCTTGGCACAAGCCCAAGAATCATCAACAACATATGTTAGTGCATCAATTCATAATTCACCTGATTTAACATAAGATAAGTCATTAAACATGAATAACCTCACTTGAAATCATCAATTTTAAGAACATAGACATACTTTCATTTAACACACCCTTTTCATTCCTTTTCATAGTTTTCATGATATAAGTTATTTGAATACTTATCGTTCCTTTCCTTTCCATGCCCGTTAATCAAATTAAATAACATAAAATATTATACAAATGCTCAAGTAACCATTTAATTCTCTAAACACACTACACCATCATGATTTAATGTATTTATAGACATAATAAAAATATATAATTATACCAAGACATTAACATACATTATCAGACTATACTAGTCAAACATTCAACTCGTATTCATACTTATGATACATACCTCACTTGAAACGTGTTCCCTAAATATCAAATGATCAGAGTGTTCCATGGTATCTTTTAACCATGGTCTTATTTATTCTCATCTTGATGCCGTAGTGTCTCTCAACCTTGGTCTTATTCATTTTCTATCATGTTGCCATAGTGTTTTTCAACCATGGCCTTATTTGTTTGATTCATGATTCCATAGCATCTTTCAGCTATAGTGTAACTCGATAGAATCGTGATGCCATAATGTCTTTTAGTCATTGTCTTACTCGATAAAATCGTGATGCCATTACGTCTTTCAATCAGGATCTTGATCATTTCTAGTATAGTGCTAAGTGTCTTTCAACTATGGCCTTATTTATTCTCTGGTATAATGCCATATTGTCTTTCAACTATGGTCTTGATCATTTCTCCAAGCCAATAAACTCAATTCATATATAAACAATTAGATATTATATAACGACCCAAAAATATAGGGTTTGTAATTTTGCGTGATTTGACATAAATTCCATGTTTACTTTAATGGCTAGGTGATTTGGGTGTGTTTGGAAGTGTCTAGGAAGTCCTGGGTTTAAGCTCTGACTTTTGCAGATATTTTAATTTTGCTCTTAAAAAAATCTGGATACTGGCACATGGGCTTTATAAATAATTGTGTTTGTTTTATGTCACAAAAAGCCTTATGGCTTAGTAGCAAGAAGCGTATGGAGCATCTGAGAGGGCATGGGTTCAAATCCTAGGTATTACAAAAGGGATTTTATTTTATGTCTCTGTGGCATGAGAGGTGGAGTTTGATTCAAACTCTGCAGAGGTGGTTTGAGACTTGGTCAAAAGAGATTTGGATAAAGGTTGGTAGGGATTTGGAGGAGGAAAATGTGGAGAGACAATGGAGAGAAAATCGTGGAGTTTAGGTGGAAAGGTGTTGGTCGAATTTTAGACTATTTGGGGTGTGTATTCGGTATTTTGGGGGAACACTTTGGGGGAATTTCTCTTTTCCTTTGGTGGTGTCGAATAGGAATAGGAACAATAGGGCTTTTCATTTTTGTTTTCTATAACTTTCCTCTTAAGTTTTTGTTGTTTCCTCTTTTTTGTTTTTGGTATGTTTCTGACCATTTAGGTTTTTCTTCTCTCAACTTTACTTCCCAATTATTTTTCCAAATACAAGTTAGAGTGTGCCAAACTTTCTTTTGAACCTTTTTCCCTTTCTTCTTCACATTTCCTCTCTGCCAAATTTTCATTCTTCTTCTCCTCTTTTCTAAATTGAATACCTTAGACCTTCAATCCCACTCTTGGTCCTTGACCGAATATACTATCTCAGGATCAACTCTGCTTCCGTCTCTCCCTCTCTTCCTAGGTAATAGCTGAATACCTTGTGTCTCTTCACATCTTCTAAAACTCTGACAAGCCGACCACAGCATTGGCCGTCCCATACTCTCATTTTGTCACTCCATTTCTATTGCAAATCTACCATTACCTTTCTTGTGGATACCATGCTGAATATTGGTGATCGAACGCTATACCCTGCTCACATGTTCCGCCCTTTAAGTCAATATTCGGTTCTAGGGGATACGGTAAGTTGTCCTCTGTCTTGCTCAATTTGTTGTTGATGGGTGTAAACTATATCCTTAATCAACCTTCTAACGAGATCTGTTGTTATGCAGTTAGGGATCAATCAACACTTGTGGGAGTCTAGCCAAGTGATTTAAGGGTTTAAGGCTACACTTTTGTTTATCAAGTTTAGTGGTATGGACAGTACAGAGATTCAGGGTTGTGAATCTTATTATTAACGATTTAAGGGCTGATTGAATAATTGGATTGAATCTAGATTGGTAGTCTTAAGATTTTTACAAGGGGTCGCTTGAAGGTGTGTAATCGTACACCCAATTTGGCTACTGACAAAACGTTGAATAAAGGTGTGTATTCACACCACTTTGTTACAGTGAATCAGCAAAAGCAGAAAAGCAAAAAAGTCAAAACTTCGACATTTGAGGCCTCACGAGCGTACGAATACTCATGTGGTAAACTGAGCCCACAAATCACGGGCGACGGACTATAAAGGCTACAATGAGCGTTCTTGTGGGCTTGGGCCGTTATGGGCCTCGTTGGTTCGAGATGGGCAGTGTGGGCCCCACACGAATAAAATTTATGGTAAGTGACAAATAATGGAGTGGGCTATGGAGATCGTATAGTCGCGACTCAATTTGGGCTAAATGGGCCACACGAGCGTGTGGACCCACTAGGGCCTATTTACACAGTTTTGGCCATATAGGTTTTCTGAGTCGTTAAGGACGACTGGAGACCTTTTGAAGGGTCATTATCTGTACCAAGACCTCAAAATCAGTTAAATAACTAAAATACCCCTGAGGGGGAAATTACTGTTTTACCCCTAACCAACGAAATGACCATTATACCCCTAGTGGTAGGTTAATTGATGTGTGTATGACATTTATATATGACTAGTTTTGAGTATGACATACTGTATACACGTAATATTTATGACACGACATACTGCATGGGGTTGGGTTTTTTATTTGGAGGAAGTACTGTATTAGAGGCTTTGCCACGTAATTACTGCTCTGGTGGCTTTACTATGTTTACTGTTATTAGCAGCTTTGCTATGTTACTGTTAGCAACTTCGCTGTGATATTGGTGTGTTGGCTGAGTGGGTCGATTTAATCCCCACATGGTGTGTTGGTTGGTACAGGTGGTGTGTTAGTTTGATTGGGGTGGGTTACATGACTGAACTGTTCTAACATTGAATTGGGCTTAGACCCACGCTGTTACTATATAGGGCTAAGGCCCAAACTGTATTGATACTGAATAGGGCTCAAGTCCAGACTATTACTGCATGCATGGTTTACTGTTTGGCTGATAGGGGGTTACACACTGAGTTTTCGTAAACTCATCCTTTCTTACTGTCTGTACAGGTAACCCCTAGCCTTAGACGTTTTGGTGCTATGATGAACTTGGAGGTGGCCACATGACTGCTGTGTCTTGCACTTAACTTCATTTAATTTACATTTCATTTTTGGGTTTTTCATTTTGTATAAGGTCGTTTGTGGGTTTTAAGTTTTAATTGGGTTTTTGATTTTTTTTATTTTAAACTGCTAGTCTAGGATAACACGAGTTTTCAAAATCGTGACGATTTTCTAAAGAATATGAGCTTTCAACAACAATGTTTTCAAAATGCTCCTGTGGTATAAGTTGAATAAATGTACCAATGTCAAATAAATTGGTAAACGGTTTGATGAGAACTATAGTTAAATAATAATAAAAGGATTTAAATTCAGTAACGAATTTTTACCGAATAGATCAATTTTAGAAAGACACTTTGATGTGACACGCCAGATTCGGCCATAACATCTAGGTCGGGTTTTGGTTGTTACATATTAAACAATCAAAACCACAATTAACTGATTTAATCAAGTTACGAGCTTACCTGGCTAAATTGTAGAAATGACAAAGTACAGTGGCTATTTGGTAATTTTCCCTTCTTCTCAATTTTCCATTCAATCTTGATCTAAATTAATAATTTCATACAATTTATTAATTTAGATAGTAAAAAAAATTATTTTATACAATTTAGTCATTTTTATATTTTTACAAAATTACCCCTACCATTTTACTTTTGTTCAATTTAGTCCCTGAGCCTAAAACATGCAAAGTAACCATTTTAAAGTAAACTCATGGCATCCAATACAGCCTACATTTGTAATAATTTCAAATCAAATCTTTTTTTTACTATTTCAACAATTTAGTCCCTAATTGGTAAATTCATCAAAATTACTTAATAAAATACTTATAAATAACAACTAATACTTCAATTTCATCATTTAATATCTAAAATCACATAAATTTACCAATAGCAACATTCAATATCTTTAACAGTTTCAAAATCAAAGGATAGGCTAGCTAAACCTAGTTGTAACGATCTCAAAAACATAAAAATTAAATGAAACGGGTGAAAAACGAACTCACATGTATCCATTGAAGTTTGGCCGAAGCTTGAAGCTTCTCCCCCTTTTTGTTTCAACTAAAATGGTGAAGAAGATGAATGAATCATCTTTTATTTTCTTTTTCTTATAATATAAACATTATAACATAATATAATGTTTTCATAAATTAATACACATCATTTTTTTAACTAAATAACCCCACTAACCGTCCACCAACCTAAGAATGGGTAATTTACCCATTAAGGCCATCCAATTATAATTCTTTAATCAATTTAACACCTTTAAACTAATAGTGATTGAATTTTTTCAAATTTTACGATTTAGTCCTTTTTCTTAATTAACTATCGAAACATTAAAATTTCTTACCGAAACTTTAATACAATCTTAATAAAATTCCATAAATATTTATAAAAATATTTACGACTCGGTTTATAGAAACGAGGTCTCGATACCTCATTTTCTAAAACCACTTGACTTTAGAGTCTTACCATTTAAACTTAATTAATCATTCGTATAACATAAATTATCATATCAAAACCTTTTTAAAACCATATTTGACTCGTAAATATTAAATAATAATATTTATGCACTTACTCGTTGGATTTGTGGCCCTGAAATCACTGTTTCCGACACCACTGAAAAATAGGTTGTTACAACTTTACCAGTCAATGCTTAATATGGAGATCGGTTTACCAAATAGCTTGCCAAATTTACGGCTTCAGCCCAAAACTCCTGTCCTATTCTTGCATTTGAAAGCATGCATTGGACTTTTTCTAGTAAGTTTCTGTTTATTCTTTCAGTAACTCAATTCTGTTACAAAGTACCTACAATGGTGTGATGTCTCTCTATCCCTTCCCGTTATCAGTAGTCATTAAACCTAAATGAACAGAACTCAAGTCCATTTTCTATTCTCAACCACTTCACAAATTTTTTGGTCTATTTTTCTAATAGTATTTCCACTACTTGAAGATTTTGAAGATTTCATTTTTCTGTTTCAGAAAATAAACTCAAACTTTCCTGAAATGGTCATCAATAAAAGTTTGGAAATATTTATTTCACTCTTTTGAGATGTTAGGAGTTCGACCCCATAAATCAGAATGGACGTAGTTAAAAGCCTTTTTTGTTCTATGTATTGCTAAATCGAAACTTACCAATTCTAGTGTCTTCCAAAAGACCTTGTTTGCACAATGTTGTCATACCATTCTCGCTTATATGATTGATTCACATGTGCTAGAGTTTGGTTGAATTAAAATCTATAGAGAAATAACCACATTGCGTTCGCGACATCAGGTTAGTTCTCATTGATACGTACGATGATTTCTACTCCTCTTCAGTAATTGTAGTCGCACCAGTAACCATTGACCCTTTTTATGTCCTTTGATTAAAGCAAGAGCTCCACGAGAAAATTTTAATCCATTTGACTCAATGACTAACCTGCAACCGTTGGAATAAAAAATTCCAAATGAGATGAGATTTTTCTTTAAGTCGGGTACATACTTGACATCTAACATTGTTTGAATAATTTTGTCATGCATCCTGATTTGTGCGGTTCCTATTCCAATTATCTTACATAGAGAATTATTCTTGATCTACACAATTCCACCTTCAACTAAACTGTACGTGGAGAACCAGTCCCTATTTGGACACATGTGATAGGAGCACCTTGAATCTAGAATCCATTTGGAAATAAGTTTCGAGCTTTCGCTCATTGACACTAATAAAAATTCATCACCTTTATCTTCTGCTACACTAGTATTAACAATTTCAACTTTGTGCTTATTTTTCTTGTCGTTTTTGACAGCCCTTTTTAATTTTGTTCTAAAGTTTGTAGCTTTCTGACTTGATGTGACCCTTTTTCCAGTGACCACATTCTTTGTCTCAATTTCTGGATTTAGATCTCACCCTAGACCTATTTCAATTTATTTTTTGCATCGTTGTTTTCTTCTTGCAATTAGAACTGAGGCTTGCCCGCCTGATCTTTTCTTTTTGGGCCTAACCCATTGTCGAGTTTATCCTTACTCAGTAGATACCCCTTCACATCCTCAAATGAAAGATGATTTCTCCCATAAATCAAAGTTTCCCTGAAAGTTTTATAAGAAGAGGGCAAAGAAAATAATAATAACATAGTATGATACTAGTAGCTAATCTCTGCGTTGAAATTCTTTAGGTCATTTAGAAGGGTAACAAACTCACTAATATGAGCTCTAATAGACTCACCTTCAGCCATTTTGAACATGTAGTGTAACACCCTGAATTTTGGGTCTAGAAGTAATGGGCCTTGAGTTTGGGATCGGTTAGAAGGCGGCTTAAATAAATGAAATGTGTTTAAATATTTTATAATTACATGTTTAGTCTAATTGTTAAGTGATTTAGGAAGGGTTGGTAATGTGGAAAAAGTCCTGGGTTTGATCCAGGGGTTTAGCAAAATTTTGCATTTTTTTTCTAAATGACCCTGAGCATTAGGTGGAAGGCTTATTAATAAGGCCTGGTGAAATTTGACACAAGAAATTGCTTGGCCTAGTGGCAAAAGGCGTTGGTAGCAAGCAAAAAGTCCAGGGTTCGAGCCCTAGCCTTGGTGAAAATTTTTATTGCACATATGATTAGTACGGAAGCAAGCGTTTAGGCCTTATAAATATGTTTGGTGAAAATTCGACACAAGGGATGTGCTTGGCCTAGTGGTATGATGGCGTTAGGAGTAAGGACAGGTGCTGGGTTCAAGTCGCGGCATGAGCAAAGTTGTGGGTTTTTTTTAGACAACCTGGAGGTCGGCAAAAAGACTTTATAATTAATTGGGGAGGAAGAACGACACAAATAAGGTAGGTGCCGTATGGGCAAGGGATGTATAGTGCAACCAAGAGATTAGGGGTTTGAATCTAAATGGTAGCAAATATTTTTAGGATAACCTGGTTGCGAGTTAATAGGCCTTAAAAATAGTTAGGGATGAAATATGGCACAAGAGCGCCTACGGTGCAGTGGCGAGAAGCATGCTATAGATATGAGAGGTTGCAGGTTCGTATCCCAGGCCTGGCTAAGTTTAAATTTTTATTCTTTAAGAAAATTGAGGCTTAGGCATATAAGCCTTATAGTTAATTGTGACTGAATGGTAGCATAAGATAGGATGTGGTGCTGTGGCCAGCAGCGTGTTGGGAAGTTTGAGGGCTAGAGTTCGAGTAGTGGCATGTGCAAAAGGAAATTTAATTTTGCTACTCAACGAATGGAAGGATTGCTATTCGGTGCAAGCAATTTGAATGCAATTTAAATTGGAATTGTTGGCTAAAATCAAAGGGATTAGGATGAGGATTAAGTGTGGATATGATGATGATAAAAATTGGAGAAATTGAAAGGAATTTAACTAGACGAGTTTAAGTCGATTGGGGAGTGTAGGTTTGTATTTTTATTTATTTATTTATTTATTTTAGTATATATATGTGTGTTGTATGGGCAAGTAAGGGCATTTGTTGTTTTTTTGTGCTTTAGTCGCATATCATCTCTTCTTTTCTTCAAGCCAAACTCTTGATCTTTTCTTTCCTATTTTAATAGAATCAACCTCTTCCCTCTTCAACTTAGCCGACCATTTATTTTTTATTTAAAAGTTGAGTCATACACTTTGGGGGTTTGATTTCTTGTTGGCAAGCGATCTTGCAATCGGTAAGTGAATTAGATCTTCTTCGGGTTTTGTTAAATATTTCTAAGTTCTTTCACTTCTACACTCTTAAAAGTCAATTTTCTTTATCCTTTCCAATACTTTCGTTAACCCATGGTTTCTCCATTTATTTCTTTTTTCCCCTCTCATTCAAGAGTGTGATCGATGGCTAAGTATTAGTTGATGGAAAAAGGGGGTTCTAGCAGAGAGGTTAGGATAGAGGCTCCCAAGTTTAAGTGGCATAAGGTGTCAGCCATTCGAGACTTTCCACCTAGATGCGGAAGGGGGACTATGTCAGATTTTGAGTTACATAGGCAGATCGTAGCCGGTCAATCTAGTCAAGGCAAGTATAGGTTGTTCTTCGGTAAGTAGTGGATTTATGTTGAATTAATGGGATGTGATTGATGGAGTATAATGTTGAATATAGGTTCGGGCGATTATGAATACTTAGTACTCCAGGTGATAAGGTGTGTACTTCTACCCTATGATAGCTTGATATAAAGCTGAAGGTGTATACATACACTGCACACACACAAGTAGATCGGCAAATCCCGAAATGCCGAAAAGCTGAAATGTCAAAATGCCAAAAGTTTGACTACGGTAGTCTTGCGAGTGCGCGAACACTCGTAAGGGGGAAACTGATAGGTTATCTGAGGCCCCATGGGCAATTCCATGGACTTGGGTTGTGAATTCCCAAACCGTTGCCAGTATGGGCTAAATGGGCCCGATGGGCTGTTGGGCCCATAATAGGTAAAAATTGATAATTGATGCTATGTGATGGAAAATCGTATGTGAGCATGACTGTAAAAGTGATTGGGCCTAGTGGGCCATATAGATGTGATTTGGGCCTAATGGGTCATATGAATGAGATTGGGCCTAGTGGGCCATAAGCATGTATGTGGACTTGTTTAGGTTTGTAAGGAGTTTTGGGCCTAGTATATGATGACTGCATAAAACTTAAATAATTTATTGAGACCGTGGACAAGTCATAGGGTTATGGTGTGGCAACGGGTATATGCATGTCTAGGATTGGATCTAGGGAGAGCTTGGTACGTAAGCGGTCTTAATGACTCACCTCCTCTTCTATGCAATCCTACCTGGTGCATAGCATTCGTTCATCTTAGCTAACATGGATTTGTTAACTGGCCAAGGTAAGTAAAAACCCATAATAAAGGAAAATTACAGAATCCCTAAGGGCGAAAATAAATAAAATACCCCAATGTTTGGAATGTAAGATTTATGGATGTTACATGTATACCTGCTGCATTCATATGCATTCATATGATGCTTTGTTTAGGTTGCATATGGGTTGGGAATTATGCAACGGATGAAGAATATGAGGATCGCATGGTTGCTTGACAACCGTGGATCCACCGATGGCTATTAAGTCTAATATATGATTGGTAGCTTACTGCAATGAAGGTAGTACCACAACCGGGCTACCATTGATGTGTATCAGTTGGGTGGGTCGATATTTATATCCCCACATGATTTGTACTAGGGGACGGCGTTGGTGTGTAGCGGTTGGATTATTGGGGTGGGTTGCACATCATTGCACGTATGATATTATTGTGATATTATTGCTATGTGGGCTTCGACCCAACTGAGGCTAACATGGGCTAAGGCCCAAAGGCCACCGTTATTGAATTGGGCTGAGGCCCAAAATGACTGATGATTGCTTTATACTCGTTGAGGGTTGTACACTCAGTAGGCGGTTTGACGGATGGAGGGACTCAGAGGTGGCCAACTGGCATAAAAAGTTTAGACTTAGTCTTTATGTAATTTTTAATGTTTTGATTTTAAATTATTTCTATTTGATTTGGGTTGTAACAAGGTCTTTCTTCTGGTAATATTTCAAATTAGGATTACTATCATTTTTATGCTTTATATTTATTAGAAGTAGAACGTTAAACCATAACTATTTTTTAAATACTACGCTTCCACAACTAAATTTTTAAATGACAAGTTACATTTAAATTAAATGTTTTAAACAAAGCTTCTGCAACTGAAAAGAGATTTTACGAAGCAATTGAGGTGTATCATTTTAAAGAAAGGTTTTCAATGAAAACAAGGTTTTCGCTAAAATACTTCAATGTGACACGCCATATTCGACCATAACGTCTGAGCCAGGTTTGAGGTGTTATATTTAGTGGTATCAGAGCCAAGTTTCAAAACTCGGGCTGTGAAATGGGCTTTGTTTTTGGGATTTCAAAATTGTTTATAAATGATATTAAGGTGGTTTTGAAAGATTCTATTGTGTGGTACACTGGGTCTCCGACGTTGAGCCAAGCAAGTTCTCTTGCTACTGAATTATGTTCAACTGTTATACTGCAATATGTCTTAAGCTATTAATTGCTTATATTCAATAGGATTTCCTTAGATGTCAGATTGTATTAAAACACTTGAATCTAAATTTGATACTTATTTTGTGTGTTTGAGAATGTTTGCGATAGGTTAATGTTTTGAATATATATTAAAATTATTAGGATTACAGTGCACAGCGGTAGCGTAGTGGGATAGTCGATACATGACTACCCTGTCATTTATAAATTTTGAGGACAAATTTTTTTTGGAAGGGTGAATTGTAACACCCTGAATTTTAGGCCTAAAAGTAATGGGCCTTGAGTTTGGGATCGGTTAGAAGGCGGCTTAAATAAATGAAATGTGTTTAAATATTTTATAATTGCATGTTTAGTCTAATTGTTAAGTGATTTAGGAAGGGTTGGTAGTGTGGAAAAAGTCCTGGGTTCGGTCCAGGGCTTTAGCAAAATGTTTCATTTTTTTTCTAAAGGACCCTGAGCATTAGGTGGAAGGCTTATTAATAAGGCCTGGTAAAATCTGACACAAGGAAACACTTGGCCTAGTGGCAAAATGCATTGATAGCAGGCAAGAAGTCCAGGGTTCGAGTCCTAGCCTTGGCGAAAATAATTAGTAGGGAAGCAAGCGTTTAGGCCTTATAAATATGTTTGGTGGAAATTCGACACAAAGGATGCGCTTGGCCCAGTGGTATGATGGCGTTAGGAGTAAGGAGAGGTGTTGAGTTCAAGTCGCGGCATGAGCAAAAGTTGTGGGTTTTTTTTAGACAACTTGGAGGTCGACAGAAAGACTTTATAATAAATTGGGGAGGAAGAACAGCACAAATAAGGTAGGTGCCGTAGGGGCAAGGGACGTATAGCGTAGCCAAGAGATTAGGGGTTCAAAACTAAATGGTAGCAAATATTTTTAGGATAACCTGGTTGCGAGTTAATAGGCCTTAAAAATAGTTAGGGATGGAATATGGCACAAGAGCGCCTGCGGTGTAGTGGCGAGAAGCATGCTATGGATATGAGAGGTTGCAGGTTCGAAACTCAAGCCTAGCAAAGTTTAAATTTTTATTCTTTAAGAAAACTAAGGCTTAGGCATATAAGCCTTATAGTTAATTGTGACTGAATGGTAGCACAAGATAGGATGTGGTACAGTGGCCAGTAGCGTGTTGGGAAGTTGGCGGACTAGAGTTCGAGTAGTGGCATGCGCAAAAGGGAGTTTAATTTTGCTACTCAATGCAAGGAAGGATTTCTATTCGGTGGAAGCAATTTGAATGCAATTCAAATTGGAATTGTTGGCTAAAATCAATAGGATTAGGATGAGGATTAAGTATGGATATGATGATGATAAAAATTGGAGAAATTAAAGGGAATTTAACTGTACGAGTTTAAGTCGATTGGGGAGTGCAGGTTTGTATTTTTATTTATTTATTTATTTATTTTAGTATATATGTGTGTTTCGTATGGGCAAGCAAGGGCATTTTTTGTTTTTGTGTGCTTTAGTTGCATATCATCTCCTCTTTTCTTTAAGCCAAACTCTTAATCTTTTCTTCCCTATTTTAATCGAATCAACCTCTTCCCTCTTCAACTTAGCCAACCGTTTCTTTTTCATTTAAAAGTTGAGTGATTCACTTTGGGGGTTTGATTTCTTGTTGGCAAGCGATCTCGCAATCGGTAAGTGAATTAGATCTTCTTCGGCTTTCGTTAAATATTTCTAAGTTCTTTCATTTCTACACTCTTAAAAGCTAATTTTTCTTTATCCTTTCCAATACTTTCGTTAACCCATGGTTTCTCCATTTATTTCTCTTTTTCCCTCTCATTCAAGAGTGTGACCGATGGCTAAGTATTAGTTGATGGGAAAAGGGGGTTATAGCAGAGATGTTGGGAGAGAGGCTTCCAAGTTTAAGCGGCGTAAGGTGTCAGCCATTCGAGACTTTTCGCCTAGATGTGGAAGGGGGACTACGTCAGATTTTGAGTTACATAGGCAGATCACAACCGGTCAATCTAGTCAAGGCAAGTATAGGTTGTTCTTCGGTAAGTAGTGGATTTATGTTGAATTAATGGGATGCGACTGATGGAGTATAATGTTGAATATAGGTTCGGGCAATTATGAATACTTAGTACTCCAGGTGATAAGGCGTGTACTTCTACCCTATGATAGCTTGATATAAAGCCGAATGTGTGTACATACACTGCACACACACAAGTAGATCAGCAAATCCCGAAATACCGAAAAGCTGAAATGCTGAAAAGCCAAAAGTTTGGCTACGGTAGTCTTGCAAGTGCGCAAAAACTCATAAGGGGGAAACTGATAGGTTATCTGAGGCCCCATGTGCGATTCCATGGACTTAGGTTGTGAAATGGCCAACTGGGCCAGCATAGGCTAAATGGGCCCAATGGGCCGTTGGGCCCATAATAGGCAAAATTTGATAATTGATGCTATGTGATGGAAAATCGTATGTGAGCATGATTGTAAAAGTGATTGGGCCGAGTGGACCATATAGATGTGATTTGGGCCTAATGGGCCATATGAATGAGATTGAGCCTAATGGGCCATAAGCATGTATGTGGACTTGTTTAGGTTTGTAAGGAGTTTTGGGACTAGTATATGATGACTGCATAAAACTTAAGTAATTTATTGAGACCGTGGACAAGTCATAAGGTTATGGTATGGCAACGGGTATTTGCATGTCTAGGATTGGATCTAGGGAGAGCTTGGTACTTAAGCGGTCTTAATGACTCACCTCTTCTTCTCTAGAATCCTACCTGGCGCATAGTATCTGTTCATCTTAGCTAATGGGGATTTTTTAATGGGCCAATGTAAGTAAAAACCCGTAATAAAAGAAAATTATCGAAATGCTCCTAAGGGTAAAAATGACTAAAATACCCTTATGTGTGGAATGTAAGATTTATGGATGTTACATGTATACCTACTGCACTCATATGCATTCACATGATATTCTGTTTAGGTTGCATATAGGTTGGGAATTATGGAACGGATGAAGTATATGAGTTTCGCATGGTTGCTTGATAACCGTGGGTCCACCGACGGCTATTAAGCCCAATATATGATTGGTAGCTTGCTGCAATGAAGGTAGAACCGCAACCGGGCTACCATTGATGTGTATCGGTTGGGTGGGTTGATATTTATATCCCCACATGATGTGTACCGGGGGATGGAGTTGGTGTGTAACGGTTGGATTTTTGGGGTGGGTTGCACAGCATTGCACGTATGATATTATTGTGATATTATTGCGATGTGGGCTTCGGCCCAACTGAGGCTAACATGGGCTAAGGCCCAAAGGCCACAGTTATTGAATTGGGCTCAGGCCCAAAATGACTGATGATTGCTTTATACTCGTTAAGGGTTGTACACACTGATTTTTCGAAACTCACCCCCTCCTTTTAAATTTTTCAGGTGATCCTCTGTAGGCGGTTCGACGGATGAAGGGACTCGGAGGTGGCCAACTAGTATAAAAAGTTTAGACTTAGTCTTTATGTAATTTTTAATGTTTTGATTTTAAATTATTTCTATTTGATTTGGGTTGTAACAAGGTCTTTCCTCTGGCTAATATTTCAAATTAGGATTACTATCATTTTTATGTTTTATATTTATTAGAAGTAGAAAGTTAAACCATAACTGTTTTTTTAAATACTACGTTTCCGCAACTAAATTTTTAAATGACAAGTTACATTTAAATTAAATGTTTTAAACAAAGCTTTCGCAACTGAAAAGAGATTTTACAAATCAATTGAGTTGTATCATCTTAAAGATGGGTTTTCAATGAAAACAAGGTTTTTGCTAAAACACTTCAATGTGACACGCCAGATTCGGCCATAATGTCCGGGCCGGGTTTAGGGTGTTACATGTAGAGACATTGTTTTAAGACAAACCTATTGGCCAAGGATTTCATCATGTACAAGGTTTCCAATTTCTTCCATAATGTAAACATTGTTTTCTCCTTCAAAACCTCATGTAACACATTATTTATTAGATATAATTGAATTATGGATAGAACTTTTTATCTAACCTATCTCATTCTAACTATTTCACGTTTTTAGACTTCTTCTTTGTAAGGATCCTCTCAAGATCACTCTAAATCAGTATGGCTAACATACGAACTTGCCACAGACTAAAATTTGTGAGGTCGTCAAACTTAACGATATCAAACCTTGATGTTGTCATTTCAAAAAGGGTTGAATGTGGAACTCGAACTAGCTCTGATACTAGATTGTTGGGAAATAACTCATGTATGCAATGAACAAGTAAATAAAGTAAAATAAAAAAATTAAACACGCAAATTTTACATGGAAAAACTCCTAAAAAGAGGGTAAAAAATCACAACCAAAAGGATATTTCATTATAATAAGAATAGAGTACAAAAGATGGAGAGAATCAAACGAAAACCCAAAGCCCCAAAATAAAAAACCTTCAAAACAAAGAACAAACTCCTTTCAATCTAAATATTTTTGTTATGTAAAACCTAGAATAACTAAGGTCTATTTATATGCTGAAATTCATAGCATATAAGACCAAAATAACCTTTGGTTTATCAGAGCTTAAGTGGGAATCTAAGACAAATTTTAATTAGGAGAAGAAAACCAATAAACTTGATAAACATGTCCCCGCATCATGATGTGGAATTCATGTTGTCGGGACGGAGGGACGTTACGTTGTTGAGGCAAAAACTCTCCTCTCGTCATGATGTCAATTGTTCATCGGGACGAAGAACACTTCCTCGTTACAACGTCACACATTGTTTAGTCTGAAAATGTAAGGCATAACTCTAAAATATATATATATACTTTCATTCTGCCTCAAAGTAAGCATAGTTGTAGCCTTATGGATGGAGCTTTCATCCACTGGGAGCAAATAGGCTCAACCCAAAAACTAGATTACCAATTCAAGCTTTGGTTTCCTATACCAAAGCTAAAAGCTAGATGCTTTTAGGTTCCAAAATTTTTTCAAAGCTTTTGCTACAAAGTTATAGAGCCAAATGTGTGTTACTTAGAGAGATTAGATTATATTGGCATGATATATAACAACTGTAACACCCCGAACCCGAGGCCGTCGCCGGAGTCGAACACGAGGTGTTAACAGACTTCAAACCACTTAAAAAAAATTTCCTAGACAAACTGCCGATCTGCGTACTAGTCGCTTTAAAAATCATATCTTGAGTTCTGAAACTAGAAATCCAGTTCCGTAAATTTTCCCTGAAACTAGACTCATATGTCCATCTACATATTTTTTTCTAGAATTTTTTGTTGGACCAATTAGTACAGTTTATTAGTCAAAGTCTCACATGTTATGGGGATCGACTACACTGACCTTTGCGCATTACGACTTGGATATCTCCCTGTACAGGGCTTCATTACTGATGTCGTTTATTTATATAGAAACTAGACTCGAAGGGGAATCTATGCACATATGGCATGACTTCTAATTATCTCTGGTTAATTTATAATGAATTTCCAAAGTCGTAACATGGAATCCAGAAATTGCTCTGGCCCTGTTTCACAAGAGTTTAATTATCTCCTAACATACAGCTCATATGGTCGTTTCGTTTCTTCTATATGAAAATAGACTCATCGAGATTCGATTACATAATTTATTCATTAATTAATTCCACTCCTACTATTTTTAGTGATTTTTCAATCTCACGTCACTGCTGCTGCCAGCATCTGTTACTAAAGCAACTATGCCTATTTCGTGATTTCTCCTTGATCTAACTAGTAATTCATCATACATATCACAAATTATGATCATGACTAGCCATGCCAAGGGCTAATCATTGTCAAACATCTCCCTACTACACTATTGCCATATCATGAATTTTGACACCAAAAATAATCAACCATGACATATGGCATAAAAATCGAATTTCCAAGACTTACGACCTAACATTATAGAACCAAATCCAACCGAACATTTATGCCATTTTCGCATGGCTAAAAGTTTACATACCAAATTTCAACAAAACATATTAGCCTATACATGCTGAAATGTTCTCCTAGACCGACTAAAAAGAAGATACCAAAAGTTGCTAGCCGGTGTGATGACTTCGATGACGGCCCGATCACGCAAAAAGAGACGAGTCCAAGAAACCTAAAATAGGTGACAAGGAAACACCGAGTGAGTATATAACTCAGTAAGTCATAAGCAATGCACTACCATCCATTAATAACATTATCACAAGAGGAAACAAAATGGAACGAGGCTAGTTACTCCATCCATACCGAACCATACCATAGTTCCTTAGACCTATCGGTTCAATCTCATACCAAGTCATGCATTCACATTCCATATACTAATCAATAGGATATTTGAGGCATTTTCATACATCATTGTATTTTCGTTACAATCATACAACTAAACGACCTTTCACCTATTCCACGATAAATCTTATGTACGTGACTTCAATTATAATTGTCGCATAGGTTCAAACTTACCAAGCTCAACTCCAAATATAAACATAGCGCCTATTAGCCATGAACTCAAGGTACTTACCCGATCCGCTGTCCGTGATCAACTCAATAATGTCGCACACTTAGTGTCCATAGTGGTTCAAAAGTATATATTAAGTCCGCACACTCAGTGCTATATAATCAACTCGCACACTTAGTGCTATATAATCAAACTCGCACATTTAGTGCTATATAATCAAACTCGCACACTTAGTGCTGTACAATTTAAACCCGCACACTTAGTGCCAATCTCATGATCATAAATGTTTATACCCGCACACTTAGTGCCGAGATCAACAACTCAATACATCTCACCTCTTTTCTTTTCATTCAACACTTTCATCACCACATGCATACATGTATATATATATATTTATCATTCCATTCAGCATCATTACATAGACGTTATGACCATTTAAATTAATACAAACTATATGCTTAATGACTTACTTTGTGTTGGGTAAGACGGTTCCAACTCGGCTACTCGATGATCTTTTCTTTGCCTTTGCTTGATTCTCCTCCTTTAACTCCTTGAGCTTAATCAATAAATCAACTAGTTTAACCATCTTGCTAAACATTCATAATTCAATTACACATGCATATGTATGTCTGTATATTCGGCAACCATCCTCACTAATTACCCATTTAGTCGATTATACACATAATTAAAGGTAACATCACGAATGGGCATACTTATGTATATATATATGCATATATATATACTTCGGAATGGGCATCACAATTAGATTTAACACCACCTTCATACTCAATTAGATGGCCGAATGCATGTATATATGCACAATGTCAACTATAACATCATTTAAACACCTAATTTCATCTCATGAACACTCGACCCATTTTTACCCCATATGGCCGAATGTGTAAGATTACATTCAACACCACTGATGTACTTAATTCGGTGGCCAAATATACCAAGTTAGACTTGACATTATACGTCACAAGAACTCTAATTTAATTTGTCAATTGCTTGGCCAAGAAATCACAAGTGCCTTATCTACAACCTATTCGGCCTTACTACTTAAACTTAGCCTTTCATACATTTATCTCTATTGTTTTAGAAGGCCGACTCCTTATGTGTTCCAACATCTAGCTTACTCAATTCAACACATCAAAACGACATTTAGGCCGATTTTGCTAGCACACAAGCCTTTGATCGAATGTCCTTGACCTCTAGTCACCTAAATTTTTATTCTTTAAAACTCATCCAACTCATATTTTTCATTGACAACCTCCTTAACTTCAATTTATTCACATCTTTAATCATGGACCATTATTTAACAATAATTCATGTATCCTTTTTATTAAACACTCAAAATCAACCATCTTCATACCTCATCACCAAAGACATCAAAATACCAACCAAGAATGTAACATTCATGGCCGAATATCATCTCCATCAATTAACAAAATTTGAACCATGGCTAGGTAGATTTCAAACTTACAACTTAAAATATACATGAATCTCAAAGAATAATATCAAACATACCTCAATCTAGTTACATGCATGGCCAAACTTCTTAGAAACTTTTCCCCTAGGCACCGAATATTCAAGAGCTTCTTAATCAACTTAAAGGTGACCAAATGCCTTAACTTCAATTTCTTCTTTTTCTTTTCAATTCGGCCAAGAAGAACCAAAGAACACAACTTGTTTTTCTTTCTTCCTTAGAACATTCGCCAAGGGAAATGAAGAAAGATGGACACTTTTTTTTGTTTTTTTCTTTCTAGTTTCGGCAAAATGGGGGGGGGGACAACCACACACTTTTTTTTTTGTTTTCATCATATTCCCTTTCATTATTTTATGCTCATGCTCCTTATTTTATCATACTTCCCATGAAACACTAACTCAACATGTTTATGACATGTTCTTGCCCATCACACTTGGTCTACCATGCTTGTCATGGCCGGCCACTACTAATTAAGGGGGGAAATTGACATGCAAGTCCCCCCTTTTTATTTCATGCACTAATAGATCCTTATGCTTTGACCTATCACATTTCAAAATTTTCTCACATAAGTCCTATTTACTAAAATTCACCTACAATTAAACAAAATTCAAACACGAAATTTTCACACATGCACATGTACATATAATGAGCATCAATTATGACGGTTAATTATTTTTATGACTCGGTTTAGCGGTCCCGAAACCACTTCCCGACTGGGTCAATTATGGGCTGTCACAACTCTTCCCCACTTAAGACATTTTCGTCCCCGAAATCTTACCGGTAAATAAGTTTGGGTATCGTTCTTTCATCGAGCTCTCGGTTTCCCAAGTAGCTTCCTCGATCCCGTGTTTGAGCCATAACACCTTTACTAGCGGAACCCTTTTGTTTCGCAACTCCTTCACTTCACGAGCTAAGATACGCATCGGTTCTTCTTCAGAACTCATATCGGCTTGAATTTCAACCTCTGATGGGCTAATTATGTGCGACGGATCAGATCTATAGCGTCGAAGCATCGAAACATGAAAGACGTCGTGGATCTTTTCAAGTTCAGGGGGCAAAATCAATCGATACGCAACTGGACCAACTCGTTCGGAGATTTCGTACGGCCCAATGAATCTCGGACTCAACTTGCCCTTACGGCCAAATCTGAGTACCTTTTTCCAAGGCGAAACTTTAAGAAACACTTTATCTCCCACCTGATATTCAATGTCTTTTCGTTTCAATTCCGCATACGATTTCTGACGATCTGTGGCTGCTTTCAGACTTTCACAGATTACCTTTACTTTCTGTTCGGCATCTTTAATCAAATCAACTCCGAAAATTTTACTTTCACCGAGCTCGGTCCAAAACAATGGTGTACGGCATTTACGACCGTACAAAGCCTCGTAAGGTGCCATCTTAATACTTGATTGAAAACTATTGTTGTAAGCGAATTCAATCAAAGGTAAATACCGTTCCCATGAACCACTAAACTCGAGGATGCAACATCTCAACATATCCTCAAGTATCTGAATTATCCGCTCGGGTTGACCATCGGTTTGTGGATGAAAAGCGGTGCTAAAATGCAGCTTGGTACCCAAAGCTTCTTGCAATTTCTTCCAAAATCGCGAGGTGAATCTCGGATCTCTATCCGACACGATAGAAATAGGTACCCCGTGTAATCTCACAATCTGAGAAACATACAATTCGGCTAGTTTATCCAATGAAAAATCCGTACGCACGGGGATAAAGTGAGCCGACTTAGTCAGTCTATCAACAACAACCCAAATCGCATCCTTCTTACTTGCTGACAATGGCAGTCTGGACACAAAGTCCATTGTGACTCGATCCCATTTCCACTCGGGTATCATGATCGGCTGAAGTAATCCTGAAGGCACTTGATGTTCCGCTTTCACTTGTTGACATATTAAACATCTCGAAACAAAGTCGGAGATGTCTCGTTCATACCATGCCACCAAAACCGACGTTTCAAATCGTTTTACATTTTCGTACTCCCGAGTGAATTGACATTCGGCTACAATGGGCTTCGTTCAGAATCATCGAAATGAGTTCTGAATTTCTTGGAACACACAACCGACTTCTGAACCTCAAACAATCGTCATCATCAATTTGAAATTCGGATTCCATATTCGGAACACATTCAGCCCGTTTTGCAACCAATTCATCGTCGACTTTCTGAGCTTCACGAATTTGACGAATCAATAATGGTTTGGCCTTTAATTCAGCTACTAACACATTGTCGGGTAGAACAGACAAGTGCACATTCATCGCTCGTAAAGCAAATAGTGATTTCTGGCTTAAGGCGTCTGCAACCACATTAGCCTTTCCCGGGTGGTAATCAATGACAAGCTCGTAATCTTTCAACAACTCAAGCCAATGCCTTTGTCGCAGATTTAAGTCTCTTTGAGTCATCAAATATTTGAGACTTTTGTGATCCGAAAATACATGGCACTTTTCACCAAATAAGTAATGTCGCCATATTTTTAAAGCGAATACGATGGCAGCTAGTTCGAGATCATGGGTCGGATAATTTTTCTCATGTGGCTTTAATTGTCTCGACGCATAGGCACCACTCGACCTTCTTGCATCAATACGCAACCCAACCCAAGTAGGGATGCGTCACTATAAATGACAACTCTTTGCCTGATTCGGGTTGCACTAAAATTGGAGCTTCAGTCAATAAGTTTTCAGTTGATCGAAACTTTTCTGACATTTCTCCGTCCATTCAAACTTAGCATCCTTTTGAAGTAGCTTCGTCATTGGTGTGGCTATCATCGAGAAACCTTTTACAAATCGTCGGTAATAACCGGCGAGCCCCAGGAAGCTCCGAACTTCGGTAATATTTCTTGGAGGCTTCCAGTTAAGTATGGCTGAATTTTGCTCGGGTCAACTCGAATACCCGATGCGGATACCACATGACCCATGAAGCTAACCTCTCTTAATCAGAACTCACACTTACTGAACTTAGCATATAACTGCTTATCCCGCAAAATTTGCAACACTAATCTCAGGTGCTCAGCATGTTCGGTCTCATCTCTTGAATAGACCAAGATGTCATCAATGAACACAACTACGAACCGGTCCAAATACTGTCTGAAGATCCGATTCATCAAATCCATAAATACCGCAGGGGCATTAGTGAGCCCAAACGGCATCACTAAGAACTCGTAGTGACCATATCTCGTTCTGAAGGCAGTTTTGGGTATGTCCAAATCTCGAATTCGCAACTGATAATAGCCCGATCTCAAATCTATTTTTGAGAACACTGAGGCTCCCTTCAGTTGGTCGAACAAATCATCGATACGCGGTAACGGATATTTGTTCTTTATTGTCACTTTATTCAGCTGACGATAGTCAATGCACAACCTCATGGTTCCGTCCTTCTTTTTCACGAACAATACTGGTGCACCCCAAGGTGAGAAACTTGGTCGAGCGAAACCTCTATCCGTCAACTCTTGCAATTGAGCTTTCAATTCCTTTAACTCGGTTGGTGCCATACGATACGGAGCTATCGAAATTGGCGTAGTTCCAGGTACAAGCTCAATACCAAACTCTACCTCCCGAACAGGTGGTAAACCCGGTAATTCTTCAGGAAAAACATCCGGGTATTCACAAACCACCGGTACAGATTCGGGTTTTTTTTCTAATTCTTTGTCATCAAGTACATACGCAAGGTATGCTTCGCACATTTACTTACATATTTCTGGGCCAACATTGAGGATATTACAGCTGGCAACCCCCTTAAGTCCGTAGACTCAACTCGGATTATCTCGTTATTTGCGCACCTCAAATCGATGGTTTTTCTTTTGCAGTTCACCACTGCATCATGTACGGTCAACCAATCCATACCAAGAATAACATCAATTCGTCAACGGAAAAGCATCAAATCGGCCGGAAATAGGATTCTCGGATTATTAGAGGGCATCTCTTACACACTTTATCAACAAGTACGTATTGACCAAAGGGTTTGACACTCAAATTACGAACTCAGTAGACTCAACAGGTAGAGTCTTACTGGATGCTAAGGTTTCACATACATATGAATGAGTAGAGCCAGGGTCAATCAATGCAATCACATTAGTATCAAAGAGAGTGAAGGTACCAGTGATGAGTCAGGGGAGGATGCCTCCTCTCGTGCGCGAATGGCATATGCTCTAGCAGGAGTACGGTTCTCAGCTCGAACAGCCATATCAGAGGCCCTCTCTGACTACCACCCTACCTCCTAAAATTCTCGGTGGTCTACCTCTAGTTGTCACTCCACTAGGTCTTGCACCTTGAATCTTATTCTTCTCATCAAGCTCCGTGCAATCTCTAATGAAGTGGTCCTTCGAACCGCATCCGTAACAGGCCTGTTAGTAGACTTACCCCAACATTCACCTAGGTGTCGTCTTCCGCATTGGGGACATTCAGGTTTCTCTTGACGATTATTGCCCACACTAGCTACCGAAGTAGCTCGGGAGTCCGTCGGTGGTCGTGCTCTGATGGAAATTCTCGCAGTCGTCCTCGACTTATTAGTGTCCTCCTGAACTTCTTTACAGCTGAGAACGGAGCTTTACCCGTCGATCTTTTACGATAGTCTCTAGCTTCAAATTCGCCTTCTTCTTCTCCTTTCCAAGTTCTTCCGCCTTGCAGGCTCGTTCGACTAGTGTCACGAATTCTTTTATCTCCAAAATACCCACTAGTAGCTTTAATCTTCAGTCAACCCTTCTTCGAATCTTTTGCACATAGCAGCCTCATCAGCTACACACTCCGGGCATACCTACTGAGTCTTACGAATTCATGTTCGTATTCAGATACTGTCATACGGCCTTGCTTGAGTTCCAAGAATTCCTTATGCTTTTGGTCAATGAACCGTTGACTAATATATTTCTTTCGAAATTCCGTTTGAAAGAAGTCCCAAGTAACTCGTTCGTTTGGGACTATGGAATCAGGGTCCTCCACCAATAGTAGGCTGAGTCCGCAACAAGGATATAGCACACTTTAGACATTCATCGGGCGTGCATGACAGTTCATCAAACACCCGAATGGTGTTATCAAGCCAGAACTCGGCCTTTCAGCATCATTAGTAACTATGGCCCTGAACTCCTCAGCCCCACGCTTCCTAATCAAGTCTACAGGTGGCTTACTCAGCCTCACAGGATCAGTAACTGATGGCATTACGGGCTCTTGGGGTGGATTATTCAAATTCGGGAATTGTTGGACAGCCGGATTGGTTCGGGCATATTGCGTGACCCACTCATTCATCATGGTAAAGAAGGCTTGTTTAGCCCCTCACCTTGATTATTCGCAGATGACTGAGGTTCAACAGGCGGCGTCCCTTGTGCAGGAGCAGCCGCTACGCTTTCAACGTCATCCGCCAAGGTTCTCTCTACACCGGGATCCATTTACTAATCAAAACAAAAATTTTAACCGTCAGAGTCATCACACATTTAAACATTAACATTAAGGCATGTACAGCTAGACTCATACGTGCTATGGTAGTCCTAGAACCGACTAAACCATAGCTCTGATACAAATCAAATGTAACACCCCGAACCCGAGGCCGTCGCCGGAGTCGAACACGAGGTGTTAACAGACTTCAAACCACTTAAAAAAATTTCCCAGAACAAGCTGCCGATCTGCGTACTAGTCGCTCTAAAATCATATCTGAGTTCTGAACTTGAAATCCAGTTCCGTAAATTTTCCCTGAAACTAGACTCATATACCCATCTACATATTTTTTTCTAGAAATTTTTGTTGGGCCAATTAGTACAGTTTATTAGTCAAAGTCTCCCATGTTACGGGGATAGACTACACTGACCTTTGCGCATTACGACTTGGATATCTCCCTGTACAGGGCTTCATTACTGATGTCATTATTTCTATAGAAACTAGACTCGAAGGGGAATCTATGCACATATGGCATGACTTCTAATTATCTCTGGTTAATTTATAATGAATTTCCAAAGTCGGAACAGGGAATCCAGAAATCGCTCTGGCCCTGCTTCACAAGAGTTTTAATTATCTCCTAACATACAGCTCATATGGTTGTTTCGTTTCTTCTATATAAAATAGACTCATAGAGCTTCGATACATAATTTATTCATTAATTAATTCCACTCCTACTATTTTTAGTGATTTTTCAATCTCACGTCACTGCTGCTGCAGCATCTGTTACTAAAGCAACTATGCCTATTTCGTGATTTCTCCTTGATCTAACTAGTATTCATCATACATATCACAATTATGATCATGACTAGCCATGCCAAGGGCTAATCATTGGTCAAACATCTCCCTACTACACTATTGCCATATCATGAAATTTTGACACCAAAAATAATCAACCATGACATATGGCATAAAAATCGAATTTCCAAGACTTACGACCTAACATTATAGAACCAAATCACCGAACATTTATGCCATTTCGCATGGCTAAAGTTTACACAATTTCAACAAACATATTAGCCTATACATGCCGAATGTTCTCCTAGACCGACTAAAAAGAATACAAAAGTGCTAGCGTGTGAATTCGATACGGCCGTCAGCAAAAAGAGACGAGTCCAGAACTAAATAGGTGACAGGAAAACCGAGTGAGTATAAACCAGTAGTCTAAGCAATACTACATCCATAATAAATAACAAGGAAACAAAATGACGAGCAGTATCCATCCATACCGAACCATACCATAGTTCCTTAGACCTATCGGTTATTCATACCAAGTCATGCATTCACATTCCATATACTAATCAATAGGATATTTTGAGGCATTTTCATACATCATTGTATTTTCGTTACAATCATACAACTAAACGACCTTCACCTATTCCACGATAAATCTTATGTACGTGACTTCAATTATAATTGTCACATAGGTTCAAACTTACCAGCTCAACTCCAAATATAAAACATAGCGCCTATTAGCCATGAACTCAAGGTACTTACCCGATCCGCTGTCCGTGATCAACTCAATAATGTCGCACACTTAGTGTCCATATGATTCAAAGTATATATTAAGTCCGCACACTCAGTGCTATATAATCAACTCGCACACTTAGTGCTATATAATCAAACTCGCACACTAGTGCTATATAATCAAACTCGTACACTTAGTGCGTGTACAATTTAAACCCGCACACTTGTGCCAATCTCATGATCATAAATGTTTATACCCACACTTAGTGC